>NC_060274.1:50698266-50977563 GCF_021613505.1 Equus quagga | reverse complement strand
CAATCTAACAGTGCAAAAAAAGAACCTGGAAAGAGAAGAACAAACAAAGCCCAAAATCAGTAGAGGGAAGGAAATAATAAAAAATCAAAGCAGAAATAGACAAAAGAGACTAAAAAATTTTAAAAAGAAATGAAACCAAGAGCTGGTTCTCTGAAAAGATAAACAAAATTGACAAACCTTTAGCTAGACTCACCAAGAAAAAAGAGAGAAAGCTCAAATAAATAAAATCAGAAATGAAAGAGGCAAAATTACAACAGACACCTCTGAAATACAAAAGGTTATAAGAGAATACTCTGAAAAGCTATACACCAGCAAATTGGATAATCTAAAAGAAATGGATAAAGTCTTAGAATCATACAACCTTCCAAAACTGAATCAAGAAGAAATAGAGAATTTGAACAGACCAATCACCAGTGAGGAGATTGAAACTGTAACCATAAACCCCCCAAAAAATAAAAGTTCAGGACGAGGTGGTTTCCCTGGTAAATTCTACTAAACGTTCAAAGGCCTAATACCTATCTTTCTCAAACTCTTCCAAAAAATTGAAGAGGAGGGGAAGCTTTCTAACTCATTCTACAAAGCCAACATTTCCCTGATACCAAAACCAGACAAGGACATCACATGAAAAGAAAATTACAGGCCAATATCATTGATGAACATTGATGACAATCTTCAGCAAGATATTAGCAAATTGAATACAACAAAGCACTAAAAAGATCATATACCATGATCAAGTAGGGTTCATTCCAGAGATGAAGGGATGGTTCAACATCCATGAATCAATCAACATGATACACCACATTCACAAAATGAAGAATAAAAATCACATGATCATCTCAGTAGATGCAGAGAAAGCATTTGACAAGATACAGCATCCAATTATGATAAAAATTCTGAATAAAATGGGTATAGAAGGAAAGTAATCAATATGATAAATGCCATATATGACAAACCCACGGCCAATATCATTCTCAATGGAGAAAAACTGAAAGCTAGCCCTCTAAGAACAGGAACCAGACAAGGATGCCCACTGTCACCACTCTTATTTAACATAGTATTGGAAGCCTAGCCAGAGCAATCAGAAAAGAAAAAGAAATGAAAGTGATCCAAATTGGAAAGGAAGAAGTGAAACTGTTACCATTTGTAGATGACATGATTTTATATTTAGAAAATCCTAAAGAATACACAAAAAAACTTTTAAAAATAATAAATGAATACAGTCAAGTTTCAGGATACAAAATCAACATACAAATTTCACTTGTGCTTTTGTACACTAGCAATGAAGTAGCAGAAAGAGAAATTAAGAATACAATCCCATTTACAATTGCAGCAAAAAGAATAAAATATCTGGGAATAAACTTAACCAAAGAGATGAAAGATCGGTACACCAAAAACTATAAAACATTGTTGAAAGAAATTGCAGAACACACAAAGAAATGGCAAGATATTCCATGTTCTTGGATTGGAAGAATTAACATAGTTAAAACGTCCATACTTCCTAAAGCAATCTATAGCTTCAATGCAATCCCTATCAAAGTTCCAACAGCAGTTTTCACAGAAATAGAACAAAGAACTCTAAAATTTATGTGGAACAAAAAAAGATCTCGAATAGCCCAAGGAATCCTCAGAAAAAAGAACAAATCTCTAAGTATCATACTCCCTGATTTCAAAATACACTACAAAGCTATAATAACCAAAACAGCATGGTACTGGCACCAAAATAGACATATGGATCAATGCAACAGAATCAAGAGCCCAGAAATCATCCCACACATCTGTGGACAGCTAATTTTCAACAAGGGAACCAAGAACATACAATAGAGAAAGGAAAGTCTCTTCAATAATTGGTGTTGGGAAAACTGGATAGCCATATGCAAAAGAATGAAAGTAGAACATTATCTTACACCATACACAAAAGTCAACTCAAAATGGATTAAAGGCTTGAATATAATAAGACCTGAAACCATTAAAGTTCTAAAAGAAAACATAGGCAGTACACTCTTCGACATCGGTCTTAGCAGCATATTTTCAAGTACCATGTCTGACCAGGCAAGGAACACAACAGTAAAAATAAACAAGTGGGACTACATGAAACTAAAAAGTTTCTGCACAGCAAAGGAAACCATTAACAAGACAAAAATACCACCTAAGAAATGGGAGAAAATGTTTGCAATCATTATATCTGATAGGGGGTTTATATCCAAAATATACAAAGAACTCATACATTTCAACAACAACAAAAAGTAACAACCCAATTATAAAATGGGCAAAAGATCTGGACAATTTTCCAAAGAAGATATATAGATGGCCAACAGGCACATGAAAAGATGTTCAACATCATTAACTATCAGGGAAATGCAAATCAAAGCTACAATGAGATATCACCTCACTCCTGTCAAATGGCTATAATTAATAAGACAGGAAACACTTAAATGTTGGAGAGACTGTGGAGAGAAGGGAACCCTCATACACTGCTCGTGGGAGTGCAAACTGGTGCAGCCACTATGGAAAACAGTATGGAGACTCCACAAAAATTAAGAATAGATCCACCATATGATCCAGCTATTCCACTGCTGGGTATTTTCCTAAAGAACATGAAGACACAAATGCATAAGGATATATACACCTCTATGTTCATTGCAGCATTACCCACAATAGCCAAGACTTAGAAGCAACATAGGTGCCCATCAAGGGACAATTGGATGAAGAAGATGTGGTATATATACACAATGGAATACTACTCAGCCATAGGAAATGATGAAATCCAGCCATTTGTGACAACATGGATGGACCTCGAGGGGATTATGCTAAGTGAAATAAGTCAGAGGGAGAAAGTCAAATACCATATGATCTCACTCATAAGCAAAAGATAAAAATGATAGACTCAGATTGGATTGGTGGTTACCAGAGGGGAAGAGGGGAAAGAGGAAATTGAAAAGGGTGATTAGGCATGTGTGTGGTGGTGGATGGCAATTAGTCTTTTGGTGGTGAACATGATGCAATCTATACAGAAATCAAAATATATAATGATGTACATCTGAGATTTATATAATGTTGTAGACCAATATTATGGCAATTTTTAAAAAAAAGGATGAATAAATCTAGTAATGTAATGTACAGGCCTGATGACTACAGTTAATAACACTGTATTGAACTCTGGCTAAGAGAGTAGATTTCAGGTGCATTCATCACAGACCAAAAAAATGGTAACCATGTGAAGAGATAATATATAAGTTAACTTGACTGTAGCAATCATTTCACTTCACTGTAGTAATCACATTCATTCATTGTAGTAATCATAGCAAATCGTCATGTTGTACACCTTAAATATATATAATTTTTATAAATAAATACGTAAATAAAAGAATAATTCTCTTGGGCTAGATGTTTTACCCTCCAGGTCCACTGTGGCAGCAATGGCAACCTCATGGTCCTAGGCAGTGACACTGAACCCAGCAGCTCTTAGCAGATGCAGCATAGCCTGCTGAAGTCAAGGAAGTGGCCCCACTCTCTGAAACCAAAGAGGAAATAGCCTTGCTCCCTGAGCTTGTATACCCTGGACTTGTGATGGGAGTGGTAACTTTGATGATCTCTGAATAGCCCTCAGATCCATTTTTTCTTTTTCTTGAATGATAAAGTTTGTTCTCAGCAAGATAGTTCTATTGTCCCATCCTGTGGAATCCAAGAAGTCTGAAAGCTTTCCTTTATTTCATTCAGTCTCTGTCCCATTTAATCCAAACCAGTAGTGTCTTCGCTGCCATAATCCCATCTGTATTCTTGGCTTCTGCTAAGATGGCTGATTAAATATGTAAGTAATCTCTTTATGGAATGATTTTACAACTATACCCTTGATATAAGTAGTAAGAAGAAACCAAGCCACATCTTTAGCACTTTGCTTAGAAAACTCCTCTGTTCAGTATACAAAGTCATTAGTCATCACTGGAAAGTTCTATCATCCACAAAATGCTAGAGCACAGTTCAGCCAAATTTTTGTCACTTTTTAACAGGGTCACCTTTCCTCCAATTTCTAACAACATGTTCATCATTTCCATCTGAGCAACCTCCTGTTCATGATGATATATGCGTTCTCTAACAGGATAGAATTTTTTTCTACAGCTCTCCTTTTCTTTGTCAACCCTCACTAGAATTGTCATTAATGTCCATGTTTCTACCAAAAGTCCCTGCAAGGCAATCTAGGCTTTTTCTAACATGCAACTCAAAACTCTTCGATCCTCTACCCATTACCTGGTTCCAAAACTACTTCTACATTTTTTTTTTTTAAGTATTTGTTCCTGCAGCAGCTCACTTTTCAGTACCAACATTCTGTATTAGTATGCTAGGACTTCCATAATAAAATACCACAAATTGGGTGTCTTAAACAACAGAAATTAATTTTCTCACAGTTCTGAAGGCTAGAAGTCCAAGATCAATGTACCATCAGGGTTGGTTTCTAGTGAAACCTCTCTTCCCATCTTACAGATGGCTACCTTCTTACTTTTACTCACATAGTCTTTCCTCTGTATATGGATGGATATAAAAAGATCTCTGGTGTCTCCCCTCTTCTAATAAAGACACTAGTTCTATTGGGTCAGGGCCACACCCTTATGACCCCATTTAGCCTTAATTACTTCCTTAAAGGCCATATCTCCAAATAAATTCAACATTTGCATTTTGAGGGGACACAATTCACTCCACAAGATGGAGTATTTACAAAGATGTGGGCAGGAAGACCATTATAAGGGATAATGCATAGCACTGGGCTAGAAACAACAAGAGTTCTTATCATGAAAGCCTGTAGGGAAAGTGTGGTTAGAGGAAGTCAAAAAGAATGGGCACATAGCATGTGCTATCTGACACAATCTGTGGCCTTGGGTAGAAGACTACAGCCAACCCCTCTGATCCAGCAGAGAGGAAGCCAAGTAATGTGGACTTCAACCTTGCTTCCTTATCACCCTTGGATATGGGGTGGCATCTCCCTTGGGCAAAACCAACTAGAATCCAAAGAGCCACAGAGCCCATTACCCAGGCTATCCAGGTCAGCATCCCAGAGCACAGAGGAGGGTAGAAAAGGGTGGGAGTAGGTATAGAGGGTCCATTGGAAAAAAACAGAGAAAGGAAAATGTTGGTAACTACCCTGTAGGGTTGTTGTGTGGATTCAATGGCATATCTATGTCAAGATGTCAGAAGACATACATTTTTAAAAAATTTCTTTGAGAAATCTAGCATAATGGTTAAGAACATAATCTCTGGAGGCAGACTATGTGGAATTCCAGCTAATTACTGTTGTAAGACCTTAAGTAAGTCCATTTTCTGTCTGTCTCCATTTTCTCATCTATAAAGCAGACT
Organism: Equus quagga; assembly: GCF_021613505.1. Classification (NCBI taxonomy): domain Eukaryota; kingdom Metazoa; phylum Chordata; class Mammalia; order Perissodactyla; family Equidae; genus Equus; species Equus quagga. The sequence goes on along the minus strand of NC_060274.1, from coordinate 50,972,217 downwards.
TAATAACATTTACCTGAGAAGATTGATGTAGTTTGAGCGAGGCAATACATTTTAAAATGAAAGTACACTGGAGGGACATTTATGGTAGTGGAATTCTCAGAAAGCCCTGCTTTAATCATCAATCAAAGGGACATTCAGATTAGACTTTTTCTGCAGCTGCTGTTTGTTCAGAAGTTTTCAGTTTAAAGCAGTTTTTATGCCACTCTGGTGGGTTGTTCTTCCTTTCAAATGCAACTTCTTGTGACACCCTCAGCCATTATTACTCAGTTAGGTCACTCCTGAACACCTGACTCAGAAAACCTGTGTGATAAAATGTTCACTATTGTTTTAAGCTCTTAAATTTTGATGTAATTTGTTATACAGCAAATGGTAAGTAATTCATCCATGCATTTTATTTCCAAAGTTGTCTGTAATGTGAATCTACTTTTATAATGAAAAAAAAACAATAAAAGAAAGGGCACAGTATGGCTTAGTAAAAGTTATCATCATCCTACAATAATGATTATTATTATTGAGACATGGTTCTAATTTAGACTTGATGGGAGAGAGATAAAGGAGACCTTGAGGTTTCCTTCAGTTTTGTCTAAGTTATCTTCCAGGCCAGAGACATCAACAAAGATTCAAGCCTGGAATCCTCCTGCTTAAAATTCTCTTTCAACTTTCAGGAATTTGTGATGAGATCTGGAATGGGTAGAGATTTAGCATAGAAGGAGGGAACTCCCAACAGGGGTAATCACCAACATTAAACAGCTTTCACCATCTATTAACTAGGATAACATCTACATATTGCTGTATGTCCCCCATATATGTGAGTTCAGGGGGTGGCCTCCAAAGAATAAATATTTTTCCACTCTGGATTTTCCTGGTTCTGGTAAACACACAACTTGTTCTTATGTGGCCCCAAATAAATAAAACAATACAAAAGGAAAAATTTGTCACCCATATCCTTTTCAGGATTTACAGTCTGAAGGAGACTCACCCTTAGACTGGAGAAAGAGGAATCTCAGGTTTAAAAGTGATCTGTCCTGGCCCCCAACAGGAGAAATGCTCTTTCTCATAGTGAAGGGTAGCAGAGAGGTGAGGGCATTCACAAGGACAAAGAGATGTGCCCTGCCCAGAGGCCACACATTCTCTATTAGACTATTGCTTCCCAATCTATCTGTTGTAACAGACCAGTTTTTATTTGTTTCTGTTTTAAATTTCCACTCTACTATGGATGAATACTTTTATAAAATAAAATAAAGTATTAGAAAAATGAAATTTAAAAAATCATATGAAATATCAGCCCCTATTTTCAAATTATTGGCTTCAACAGACATACAATTTCTTTATCAAATAGCTATCAAAGTACTTAATTGCTACTCTCCATTTCTATACCAATCTTGTCATGGAAAGACCAGATCCCATCTCCCAATTATACTCTGAGTAGTACTGCTCCAGACTGCTCTAGGAACCCAGGTGTATTTGTGTTCTAGGGCTGGAATAATAAATTATCACAAATCTGGTGGTATAAAATGACAGAAATTTATTCTCTTAGAGTTCTGGAGTCCAGAATTCTGAAACTAAGGTGTAAAGAAGGCCACAATCCCTCCAAAGATTTGAGGGCTTCTGGTTTGCCTCTTCCTGCTTCTGGTAACTGTTGGCAACTCATGGCACTCCTTGGTTTATAGGCATATCACTCCATTCCCTGCCTCTATCTTTGCATTGCCTTCTCCCTTATATGTCTTTTCTCCTTCTCCTCTAAAGACATGTCATTAGATATTACAGCCCACTTTAATCCAGGATTATCTTATCTCAAGATCCTTAATTATATCTGTAAGGACTCTTTTCTCCAAATAGGTCACATTCACAGGCTCTAGGTGGACACATATTTTAGGGGAACCATCATCCAACCCATTATACCGGAACTCTGGTCAAAGTGATTCATGTTAGAAAGCTCAACACGAGTAAGGTGGAGAGGTATGTCTCCTCTAGGATAAAGAACAAAGGCACATGACCAGAGATGTGGGTGTATTTATTACAGAGGTGGTTTGAAGCGTCCAATTGACTACATTATGGATCATAAGGGGAAGAGGAGACATTTTTGTGGCTGAGGACTTGCTGAGCTGCAGAGCACAGGCCTACCATTAGAGCAGAGCATGGTGAATGGCTCCCTTGGGAGAGTTGTTATTGCACCAGGTTCCTTTTTGCCCACTGCCCAGAAAGCCAAACACCAAGATGATGAGATTGCAGCAGGGAGATTTTACTCACAAGGCAGTCACGTGAAGAAGTGAAAGTATGAGCCTCAAATTTGCTTCCAAACAATAGGGACTCAGGGATACTTATGGGATGGGGGCAAGGTGGTCTGAAATGTGGAGGTAGGTGATTGGAGGTGAGGAGAGGTGAGTTAATTGATAATCTGTGCAAGCGTAGTCAGACTTCTTGCCTCTTCATAGGACCCATATTCACAAAATGTCGGTGTTAGCACGATCTGAGGGAGTAGTTTTCAGCCTTTTGACATCAAAAGGTCACCTGTCAGACAACTGCATGGGCCCAGTTGATGAGGTGGTGGTCTCAACCGGCCTGAAGTGGACAAGGAGTTAGATTTGCTGAAAAACAGCTCACACATCCATTACCATGGAGACCCAGGGTCCAGGAAGATGTTATCTATAGGAGCCTAGTGGGAGTCAGATAGCATATTGCCTAAGCAGCGCAGTTAACAATGGGTGGGTTAAACAGCTAAAATCTACAATCAGTAATTGCAAAAAAGGAAAAAACTTTAATACCTAGTATTTAATCATCAATGGCTATTTGCTGGCTTCAGAGTGTTCTAAAAACTTGGTCTTAAGCCTTCTTGTCTTTTTTTAGTCCCTCTCCAAAACTATGGGTAGTTAAAGGGGAACGCTTGTCATATGTCCCTGAGGGTTAGCGTTATACCTAATCACAGGGACTTGGCTTGTCTGGAGTTGGGATACTTGCTGGGGAAGCTTCTGCCACAGGGATAAAGCCTGGGAGAAAAATAGGGCATCACTCACCCTATCACAGTTATATTTAACCTTCAAGTTGTTTAGAAAAGAACCCCCACAGTCCTTAAGTCTTCATATGAAGGAGTCTAGAGATAGGAGAAAGCATCAGAGCCATAGGCCACTGAGGTGGAGTGTCCAACCTTGAGAAGGGGAAGTGTACTCTTGGAGTGTTATGCCTTTTTGCCCTGTTTCTGGCATTATATCCAAAAAAATCATTGCCAAGATCCATTTCAAGGAGTATTTCCCCCACGTCTTCTTCTAGGAAATTTAGAACTTCAAGTCCTGCATTCAAGTCCTGCATTCAAGTTCTTAATTCATTTTAGGTTAATTTTTGTTTATAATATAAGATAAGGGTCCACTTGTACGCTTTTGCAGGTGGATTTCCAGCATTTCCAACACATTTTATTGAAGAGACTGTCTTTTTCCCCGTTTTACATTCTTGGCACCTTTGTCAAAGAATAATTGACCATAAGTGCAAGAAGTTATTTCTGAGTTCTCCATTCTGTGCCATTGGTCTAATGTCTGTTTTCATGCCAGTACAGTGCTGTTTTGATTACTTATAGCTTTGTAGTATATTTTGAAATCAGCTAGTGTGATATGTCCAACTTTGTTCTCTTTTCTCAAGATTACTTTGGCTATTTGTAGTCTTTTGTGTTTCCATACAGATTTTAAGATTGTTTTTTCTATTTCTGTGAACTATGCTATTGGAACTTTAATGGAAATTAGATTAAATCAGTACATTGCTTTAGGTAGCATGGACTTTTTAAAATATATTAATACTTCCAATCAATGAAAACAGAATGTCTTTCCATTCAATATCTTTATCAATGTTTTATAGTTTTCAGTGTACTGATCTTTTACTTACTTGGTTAATTTCTTTCCTAAGTATTTTATTTTACTTTTTTTGAAGCTATTGTAAATATAATTCTTTCTTAATTTGTTTTTAAGATAGTTAATATTGTAAAGAAATGCAACAGTTTTGCGTGTTGCTTTTGTAACCTACAACTTTACTGAATTTGTTTATTAGTTCTGAAAATTTTTGGTAGAGCACATAGGGTTTTCCATATATAAGATCATGTCATCTACAAATCGAGACAAACTAACTTTATCCTTTCCAATTTGCATATTTTTTATTTCTTTTTCTTGCCTAATTTCTCTGGTTAGGACTTCCAGTACTATATTGAATAGATTTGGCAACAACAGAAGGCATCCTGTGTTTTTCTTTTCTTTTTTTACTTATTGAGCTCATAATAGTCTACATCATTGTGAAATTTCAGCTGAACATTAGTTCTTGTCCACCACCATATAAGTGCTCCCCTTCACCTCATGTGCCCACCCCCACCTCCCTTCCCCTGGCAACCACCAAACTGTCTTCTTTGTACATGTATTTGTTCATATTCCACAAATGAGTGAAATCATATGGTGTTTGTCTTTCTCAGTCTGGCTTATTTCACTTAGCATAATACCCTCCAGGTCCAACTTGTGTTTTTCTTGATCTTAGAGAAAAGCTTTCAACTTTTCACTGTTGAGTATGATGTCAGCTGTGGGATTATCATATATGGTCTTAATTATGTTGAGGACATCTCTTCTATACCTAATTCATGAAGAGTACTTTATCATAAAAAGGAGATTAATTTTATCAAATGCCTTTCTGCATCTATTGAGAGATCATGTGAATTTTTTTATCCTTCACTTTGTTAAATGATATATGACATTGATTGATTTGCAGATATTAAATCATACATTAATCCCAGGGATAAATCCCACTTGATAATAAAGTATGATATTTTTTAGTGTACTGTTGAATATAGTTTGCTAGCATTTTATTGAGGATTTTTGTATGTATATTAATCTGGGATATTAGCCTGTAATTTTCTTTTCTTCAGAGGTCTTTGTCTGGCTTTGGCAGGCAGTTAATACTACCTTATAAAATGAGTTCAGAAGTAGCTCTCTTGAAGAGTTTGAGAAGGATTGGTGTTAATTTCTCTTTAATTGTTTCATGAATTCACCAGAGAAACCACCTGGTCTTGGACTTTTATTTGTTGGGAAGTTTTTGACTACTGATTCAATCTCCTTACTCATTATTAGTCTTTTCAGATTTTCTATTTCTTCATGAGTCAGTTTTATTAGGTTGTATATTCCTAGGGATTTATCCATTTTTTTGAGGTTATTCAGTATACTTGCATTTAAATTGTTCATAGTACTCTCTGTGATCCTCTGTATTTCTTTGGTATCTTCTGTAGTGCTTTCTCTTTCATTTCTGATTTTATTTGAGTCTTCTCTGTTTTTTCTTAGTTACTTTAGCTAAATATTTGTCACTTTTGTTTAGCTTTTCAGAAAACCAACTCCCAGCTTCACAGATTTTTTTCCTATTGTTTTTCTGGTCTTCATTTATTTCCACATTGATCTGTATTATTTTCTTTCTCCCTGCTAACTTTGGGCTTATTTTATTCTTTTTTTCCTAGTTCCTTGAGTTGTAAATGTAGGTTGTTATTTCTGATCTTTTTTTCTTAATGTAGATTTTTTTACTATAAACTTCCATCTTTGTACTGCATTTGCTACATCCCTTACATTTTGGTACATTGTTTCAAGATTCTTTCTGATTTCTCATTGATTTTTTCTTTGAGCCACTGATTGAGAAGTGTGAATTCTCTAGCTTTCTTCCTATTATTGATTTCTAGTTTCATATCACTGCAATCAGAAAATATACTTGATATAATTTCAGTCTTCCTAAATTTGTTAAGATTGGTTTGTGACTTATCATATCATCTCCCTGGACAAAGTTCCATGTGCACTTCAGAAGAATGTGGATTTGGTGGTGTAAGATGGAAAGATGGAATGCTTTGTTTACGTTGGTTAAAACCATTAGGCATATACTATTATTCAAGTCTACTCTTTCCTTAGTGATTTCCCATTTGGATAATCTATCTATTGTTGAAATTGAGTATTGAAGTTCCCTACTATTATAGCATTGCTGTCTACTTCTCCCTTCAGATCTGTTAATATTTATTTTACGTATTTGGTTGCTTCAATGTTGGGTTTACATATATTTAAAGTGTTATAGCCTCTTGATGAATTAACCTCTTTGTCATTATACAGTGATCTTCTTTGTCTTCTTTGACATTTTTTGTCTTAGAGTCTATTCTGCCTGATATAAGAGCCACCCCAGCTCCCTTTGGCACTATTTCTTACACTTCTCCATTCCTTTATTTTCAGCCTATGTGCTTAAAGCTGAGTCTCTTGTAGACAGCATATTGGTGGATCCTGTTTTTTATCCCTTCAGTCACTCTGTGGTTTTTTATTTAAAAATTTAATCCATTTACATTTGAAGTAATTATTGTAAGTAAGGCCTCACTATTGCCATTTTGACTTTTGTGTTCTGACTATTTTATAGTTCTTTTGTTCTTTTCTTCCTCTCTTGATGTCTTCCTTTCTGATTAATGATTTTTAGTAGTGGTATGCATTGATTCCTTTCTCTTTATCTTTTCTATATTTACTACATGGTTTTGTTTGTAGTTATCATGAAACTTACAGAAAACATCTTAGTTATAACAATCTATTTTAAGCTGATAACAACTTAGCTTCAACATATATCAAAACTCTACATTTTAGGGGCCAGCCATGTGGCATAGTGGTTAAGTTTGGCACACTCTGCTTCAGTGCCCTGGGGTTAATGGGTTTGCATCCTGGGTACAGACCTACACCACTTGTCAGCCATACAGTGGTGGCAACCCACATACAAAGTAGAGGAAGATTGGTGCAGATGTTAGCTTGGGGCTAATCTTCCTCAAGCAAAAAAAAGAGGAATGTTGGCAACAGATGTGATCTTAGGGCAAATTTTCCTCACCAAAAAAAATTAAAAGCAAAAATTCTACATTCTATACTCCCCCCACACATAGTTTTGATGTTACAATTTTCATCTTTTGTATATGGTGTATTCATTAACATATTATTATACCTATAGTTATTTTTGGTACTTTGTTTTTCCACTTTTATGTCAGAATTAAAAGTGATTTACATACCATCATTATAGTATTAGAGTATTGTGAATTTCACTATATTCTTAACTTTATATTATATATTTATATATAATAATAATATGATAATAATATATAATGCCAGCAACGATACTTTCACATGTTTTCAGGCTGTTACTGTCTCTTCATTTCAACTTCCAAGACCTCATTTAGAATTTTTCCAGTTTTATTGAGATATAATTGACATATAGCACTATGTAACTTTAAGGTGCACAGTATCATTAGTTGACTTGCGTGTATTGTAAAATGATTTCCACAATAAATTTAATTAACATACATCATCTCACAGATGCAAAAAATGTTTTTTTCTTGTGATGAGAGCTCAGGATCAACTACCTCAACAACTTTTAAATATATCATATAGTAATGTTAACTATCGCCCTCATGGTGTACATTGCATCCCTAGTACTTATTTACCTTATAACTGGAAGTTTTTACCTTTTGACCACCTTCATCTAATTCTTTCCCAATCCCCCACTCCCACCCTGCACTTCTGGTAACAACAAATCTTCCTTTTTCTATGAGTTTTTTTCTTTGTTTTAGATTGCACATATAAGTGAGATTGTACAGTATTTTTCTTATTATGTCTGACTCATTTCACATATATATAATGCCATCAAGGCCCGTCCATGTTGTCACAAGTATCAGGAAACTATTCCATTGTATATATATACTCCACATCTTTTTGATACATTCCTCTGTCAATGGACACTTGGGTTCCTGTGTCTTGGTTAATGTAAATAGTGCTGCAGTGAACATAGGGGTGTAGATATCTCCTCAACATAATAATTTCCTTTCCTTCATATATATACTGAGAAGTGGAATTGCTGGATCATATGTTAGTTCTATTTTTAATTTTGAGGAACTTACATACTGTTTTCCCTAGTAACTACACCAATTTACATTCCCATCAACAGCAGACAAAGGCTCCCATTTCTCCACATCCTTGCCAGTGTTTGTTATCTTTTGTCTTTTTGATATCACATATTCTAAGAGACCTGAGGCTATATCTCATTACAGTTTTGATTTGCATTACCCTAATGATTAGTGATGTTAAGCACCTTTTTGTGAATCTGTTAGCCATTTATGTATCATCCTTGGAGAAACATCTATTCAGGTCCTTTGCCCACTTTTTAATTGAGTTATTTGTTTTGTGGGTATTGAATTGTGAGTTCTTTAACATTTTGAATATTAATTCATTATCATCTATATGATTTGCAAATATTTTCTCCCATTTCATAGTTTGCCTTTAAACTTTGTTGCTTGGTTATTTTGCAGTGCAGATGTAGATTTAGTTGGAGTTCCACTTGTTGATTTTTCATTTTGTTTCTTGTGCTTTAGGTGTCATATTTAAAAAAATTTCCCAAGACTCATTTTGTAAAGGTTTTTTTGTTATGTTTTCTTCTACTATTTTGTGGTTTTGTGTTTTACATTTACTTCTTTAATCCATTTTGACTTAATTTTTGTGTGTGGTGTAAAATATGGGTCTAGTTACAGTCTTTTACGTCAGAATATCCAATTTCCTCAGCACCATTATTGAACAGACTATTCTTTTCTCCACTGAGTGTTATTGGCTCCCTTGTATTAGTTACCATATATGCGTAGGCTTATTTCTGGGCTCTTGATTCTATTCCATTGGGCTATTTGTCTGTTCTTGTGCCAGTACCATACTGTTTTGATTACTATAGCCTTATAGTATACTTTGAAATCAGAAAGTGTTGGAGGCCAGCCCGGTTGTGCAGTGGTTAAGTTTGCATGTTCTGTTTTGGTAGCCCTGGGTTCCCCAGCTCAGATCCTGGCTGCAGACATGGCACTACTTGTCAAACCAGGCTGTGGGAGGTGTCCCACATATAAAGTAGAGGAGGATGGGCACAGATATTAGCTCAGGGCCAGTCTTCCTCAGCAAAAAGAGGAGGATTGGCTGCAGAGGTTAGCTCAGGGCTAATCTTCCTCAAAAAAAAAAAAAAGAAATCAGGAAGTGTGATAACTCCTGCTTGTTCTTTCTCTGTATTGCTTTGGCTATTCCAGGTCTTCTGTGATTTTATACAAATTTTAGTATTGTTTTTACTATGTCTGTAAAAAACGTCATTGATATCTTGATGGAGATTGCATTGAATCTATATACAGCTTTGGGTACTGTGAACATTTTAACAAAATTAATTCTTTCAGTCCATAAACACGATATTTTTACATTCATTTCTGTCTTTTCAGTTTCTTTCATGGATATCTTGTAGATTTCAGTATAAAGATCTTATACCTTTCTGGTTAAATTTATTTCTGTTTTATTGTTTTTGATGCTATTAAAATGGGATTCTTTTCTTTATTTCTCTTACAGATAATTCATTGTTAATGTATAGAAACAATAGTGATTTTTGTGTGTTGATTTTGTATCCTGCAACTTTACTGAATTCCTTCACTAGGTCTAACAGTTTTTTGGTGGTCTTTTTCTATAAAATCTTTCTGATTTTCTCTATATACAAAATCATGTCTTCTGCAAATAGAGACAATTTTACTTCTTCCTTTCCAGGTCTTATACATTTTATTCCTTTTTCTTACCTGATTCCTCTGTCTAGGATTTCCAGTACTATGTTAAAAAGAAGTGGTGAGAGTGGATACCCTTATCTTGTTCTTGATCTTAAAGGAAAAGCTTTCAAACTTTCACCATTGAGTATGATGTTAGTCATGTGCTTGTTGTTATGGCCTTTATTATGTTGAGATATGTTTCTTCTATACCTAATTTGTTGAGAGTTTTTATCATGAATTGATTTGAATTTTGTCAAGTGCTTTTTCTGCATTTATTTCAATGATTATTTGATTTTCATCTTTCATCCTATTAATATTATATATCACTGTTATTGACTTGTGCATGTTGAACACTTGCATGCCAGCATAAATCCTACTTGATCATTATGCATGATCTTTTTCCTATGCTTCTGAATTTAGTTTCCTAGCATTTTATTGGGAATTTTTTAATTTGTATTTACCAGGAATATTGGCCTGATAGTGTAGTTTTATTGTCGTGTCCTTATTTGGCTTGATATCAGGGTAATGTCCTCATCAGACAGTTTGTAATTGTTCCTGCTTCTACAATTTTTTTGAAACAGTTTGAGAATGTTTGGCATTAATTCTTCTTTTTCATCAGTTTTTCTCTTTTCCTTCTGTTATTGATTTCTAGTTTCACAACATTGTGATCAGAGAAGATACTTGGTATGATTTCAATCCTCTTGAATTTGTCAAGACTTGTTTTGTGGCCTAAAATATTATCTATCCCAGAAAATGTTCTGTGTTTTCTTGAAAAGAAAATATATTCACTGTTGTCAAATATCATGTTATGTATATGTCTATTAGGTCCATTTTGTCTGTAGTGTTTTTTAAACCCACTGTTTCCTTATTGATTCTCTTTCTGGATGATCCATCCATTTTTGAGAGTGGGTTATTAGAGTCTCCAACTGGAGAAGGGGCGGAGCAAAATGGTGGGGTGAGCTGACCTGGGATTCTCTCCCCTCCAAAAAACAACAAAGGATTGGAAAAACTGAATTTCAGAGAATAAATTTAATGCCAACACGTTAGAGACCTACAATACCAAGAAAGTGGAGATCATAAACCTTACTTATGGCCTTGGAGGCACTGGAACAGTAGGAGAGAACATCGCTCCCTCCCCTAGAGTCTGTGATCACTGCTGCGTAGGTCGGGAAGGAGCGGGGGAGGGGCTGCATGACCTGGGGATCATCCAGGATTCCTGCTGTTGGTTCAGTGGAAACCTGCTGATGGGGGAAAAGCTTTCATCCATGGGGACCCCAGAAACCCAGGGCCTCAGGAGACCAGAGAACAGAACTGATCTGAATCCAGATCAGTGTGTGAGAATAGCAGCCCCTCCCTCCTGGCAAAGCCACTGGGTGCAGCCATCTTGTGCAAAGGCAGAGAGGTCATAATGCGTGGCTCTCAACCCCCATCTAGTGGCGACAGTCTGTAACTGCAACCGAATTCTACCACCATGTGAAAAAACTGCTCCTCTACCATCCAGCAATTTATAAAAGCCCCAGACCAGAAGGAAAACAATAAAAACATAGACTAAAGTCCTGAGGACTTGGAATTAGGTAAACTAAGTGATAATGAGTTCAGAGCAGCTATAATCAAAAAACTCAATGAGGTAGAGAGAAAGATGGAGAAACAAGCCGAGTTCTGGAGTTACTTCACAAAAGAGATTGAAATCATAAAGAAGAATCAAACAGAATTACCAGAGATGAAAAACACAATGGACCAGATAAAACAGAATATGGATTCCCTGAATGCCCGTGTAGACACCATAGAAGAGAAAATTAACATAATTGAAGATAGACAGGCTGAATGGCTCCAGACAGAGGAAGAAAGAGAACTAAGAATTAAAAAAAAAAAAAAAAACGAGGAAAATCTCTGAGAGATAGTGGATTCAGTGAGGAGTAAGAACATAAGGATCATAGGAATTCCCGAGAACGTTGAAAAGGAAAATGGAGCAGAAAGTGTGCTGAATGAAATTATTGACCAGAACTTCCCAAATCTAGGGATTGATGGAGAAATGTGTGTAGAGGAAGCTTTCAGATCTCTTAAATTTGTCAATGTAAAAAGACCTACTTCAAGGCACATAGTAATAAAATTGGCAAAAAGGAAAGATAAGGAAAGAATACTCAGGGAAGTAAGAAAAAAGAAGAGAATAACCTATAAAGGAGCCCCTATCAGACTGTCAGCGGATTTCTCTACAGAAACCTTACAAGCTAGGAGAGAATGGAGTGATATATTCAAAGCTTTAAAGGATAAAAACCTTCAGCCAAGAATACTCTATCCAGCAAGAATTTCCTTCAGATATGAGGGAGAAATTAAATCTTTTCCAGACAAACAAAAGTTAAGGGAATTTGTAACTAAAAGCCCTCCACTACAAGAAATCCTCAAGAAGGCTCTCATACCTGAAAAAAGAAAAAAGGGAGAAAGGGGTCACAATCCACAGACTAGGGAGACCAATGGATAGAACCAGAACAGGATAGCAAATATTCGACTATAGCATTAGGGTAAAAATAAGGAAACTACCAAAGTAAGGACAATCTTATCACTCTAACTACAAATTCATAACACAAGCTGGAATAAGAAATGAAAATAATTATTTAGGAGGGGACGAGAAAAGGGTCTAAATCAGTATTGGTCAAGTAAGTAAGAGACCACCAGAGAATAGACTATATTATACATGAGATTATAAATACAAACTTCCAGGTAGACACTAAAATAAAATACAGAACAGAGTTACAAATCATAAATAAGGAAAAATCTAAGAAACCCAGCATAAGAAATTGCAGTATTAAATGGGTAGGCTAAAGCACACAGGAAAAGAAATGCAGGAAAACAAGATAATGAGCAACAGATTGACAGCATTAAGTCCACATGCATCAATAATCACTCTCAATGTAAATGGATTGAACTCTCCAATAAAAAGACACAGAGTGGCAAAATGGATTAAAGAACAAGATCCAACAATTTGTTGCCTCCAAGAAACACACCTCAGCCCCAAGGACAAACACAGACTCAGGGTGAAGGGGTGGAGGACAATACTTCAAGCTAATAGCAAGGAAAAAAAGGCAGGTGTTGCAATTCTTATATCAGACCAAGTGGATTTCAAAATAAGACAGGTAAAGAGAGACACAGAGGGACAATATATAATGATCAAAGGGACACTTCATCAAGAAGAAATAACGCTTATAAATATCTATGCACCCAACACAGGAGCACCAAGATTCATAAAGCAACTATTAACAGACCTAAAGGAAGATGTTAAAAACAACACAATAATAGTAGGGGACCTCAACACCCCACTCACATCAATGGACAGATCATTCAGACAGAAAATCAACAAGGAAATGGTTGAGCTAAATGAAAAACTAAAACAATTGGACTTAATAGATATATATAGATCACTTCACCCAAAACAGCAGAATACACATTCTTCTCAAGTGCACATGGAACATTCTCTAGGATAGACCATATGTTGGGAAACAAGGCAAGCCTCTACAAATTTAAAAAAATTGAAATAATAACAAGCATCTTCTCTGATCATAATGTTATAAGGCTAGAAATTAATTACAAGAAAAAAGCTGAGAAAGGCACAAGGATGTGGAGACTAAACAATACTCTACTGAACAAGCAATGGATCATTGAAGAAATTAAATAAGAAATCAAAAAATACCTGGAAACAATTGAAAATGATAACATGCCATACCAACTCATATGGGATACAGCAAAAGCTGTATTAAGAGGAAAATTCATCGCAATACAGGCACATCTTAACAAACAAGAAAAATCCCAAATAAGCAATCTTAAACTACACCTAACTGAACTAGAGAAAAAAGAACAAATATAACCCAAAGTCAGAAGAAGGAGAGAAATAATAAAAATCAGAGCAGAAATAAATACTATTGAAATGAAAAAGGCAGCAGAAAGGATCAATGAAACAAAGAGCTGTTTTTTTGAGAAGATAAATAAAATTGACAAAACACTAGCCAGACTTACAAAGAAAAAAAGGGAGAAAGCTCAAATAAACAAAATCAGAAATGAAAGAGGAGAAATAACAACAGACTTTGCAGAAATACAATGGATTATAAGACAATACTACGAAAAACTGTATGCCAACAGAATAGATAACCTAGAAGAAATGGATTGATTCTTGGACTCCTACAATCTCCCAAAGCTCACTCAAGAAGAGGCAGACAATTTGAACAGACCAATCACAAGGAAAGAGATTGAAACAGCAATCAAACACATCCCAAAGAATAAAACCCCAGGACCACATGGCTTTCCTGGGGAATTCTACCAAACTTTCAGAGAGGATTTAATACCTATCCTTTTCAAGCTATAACAAAAAATTAGGGAAGATGGAACACTTCCTAACACATTCTATGAGGCCAACATCACGCTGATACCAAAACCTGACAAGGACACCATGAAAAAAGAGAACTACAGGCCAATATCACTGATGAACATAGATGCAAAAATTCTAAAAACAAATTTTGGCAACCAGAATTCATCAATTCATCAAAAGGATCATACATCATGATCAGGTTGGATTCATACCAGGGACACAGGGATGGTTCAACATCCACAAATCAATCAACGTGATACACCACATCAACAAACTGAGGAATAAAAACCACATGATCATCTCAATATATGCAGAGAAGGCATTTGACAAGATCCAACAGCCATTTATGATAAAAACTCTGAACAAAATGGGCATAGAAGGAAACTACCTCAACATAATAAAGGCCATATATGACAAACCCATAGCCAACATCATACTCAATGGGCAAAAACTGAATGCCATCCCCCTGAAACCAGGAAGGAGACAAGGATGCCCTCTAGCACCATTCTTATTTAACATAGTACTGGAGGTCCTGGCCAGAGCAATCAGGCAAGAAAAGGGAATAAAAGGAATCCAAATAGGGAGGGAAGAAGTGAATCTCTCACTGTTTGCAGACAACATGATCTTATACATAGAAAACCCCAAAGAATCCATTGGAAAACTCTTAGAAGTAATCAACAACTACAGCAAAGTTGTAGGGTACAAAATCAATTTGCATAAATCAGTAGCATTTCTATACTCCAATAACAAACTAACAGAAAAAGAACTCAAGAACACAATACCATTCACAATCACAACAAAAAGAATAAAATACCTTGGGGTAAATTTAACTAAGGAAGTGAAGGACCTATATAATGAAAATTACAAGGCCTTTCTGAGAGAATTGGATGATGACATAAGGAGATGGAAAGACATTCCATGTACATGGATTGGAAGAATAAACATAGTTAAAATGTCCGTTCTACCTAAAGCAATCTACAGATTCAATGCCATCCCAATCAGAATCCCAATGATATTCTTTATAGAATTACAACAAAGAATTCTAAAATTCATATGGGGCAAGAAAAGACCCGAATTTCTAAAGCAATCCTGAGAAAAAAGAACAAAACAGGAGGCATCACTATCCCTGACTTCAAAACATGCTACAAAGCTACAGTAATCAAAACAGCAAGGTACTTGTACAAAAACAGGTGCACAGATCAATGGAACAGAAGTGAAAGCCCAGAAATAAAACCACACATCTATGGACAGCTTATCTTTGACAAAGGAGCTGAGGGCACACAATGGAGAAAAGAAAGTCTTTTCAACAAATGGTGCTGGGAAAACTGGAAAGCCACATGTAAAAGAATGAAAATTCACCATTCTTTTTCACCATTCACCAAAATAAACTCAAAATGAATCAAAGATCTAAAGGTGAGACCTGAAACCATAAGGCTTCTGGAAGAAAACGTAGGCAGTACACTCTTTGACATCAGTATTAAAAGGATCTTTTCTGACACCATGCCTTCTCAGAGAAGGGAAACAATAGAAAGAATAAACAAATGGGACTTCATCAGACTAAAGAGCTTCTTCAAGGCAAATGAAAACAGGACTGAAACAAAAAAACAACCCACTAACTGGGAAAAAATATTTGCAAGACATATATCTGACAAAGGCTTAACATCCATAATATATAAAGAACTCTCACAACTCAACAACAAAAAATCAAACAACCCAATCAAAAAATGGGCTGGAGACATGAACAGACATTTCTCCAAAGAAGATATACAGATGGCCAATAAGCACATGAAAAGATGCTCATCATTGCTGATCATCAGGGAAATGCAGATCAAAACTACACTAAGATATTACCTTACACCCATTAGAATGACAAAAATATCTAAAACTAATAGTAACAAATGTTGGAGAGGTTGTGGAGAAAAAGGAACCCTCATACATTGCTGGTGGGAATGCAAGCTGGTGCAGCCACTATGGGAAACAGTATGGAGATTCCTCAAAAAATTAAAAATAGAACTACCGTACGATCCAGCCATCCCACTACTGGGTATTTATCCAAAGAGCTTGAAGTCAGCAATCCCAAAAGTCCCATGCAACCCAATGTTCATTGCCGCATTATTTACAATAGCCAAGACATGGAAGCAACCTAAGTGCCCATCAACAGACGAATGGATAAAGAAGATGTGGTACATATATACAATGGAATACTACTCAGCTGAAAAACAGAACAAAATCATTCCATTTGCAATAACTTGGATAGACCTTGAGGGAATTATGTTAAATGAAATAAACCAGCTAAAGAAGGATAATCTGTGCGTGACTCCACTCATATGAGGAATTTAAAATTATGGACTAAGAACAGTTTAGTGGCTACCAGGGGAAAGGTGGGGTGGGGGGTGGGCACAAATGGTGAAGTGGTGCACCTACAACACGAATGACAAACATTAATGTACAACTGAAATTTCACAAGATTGTAACTTATCATTAACTCAATAAAAAAATTAAAAAAATAAATAAAGTCTCCAACTGTTATTGTATTGCTATTTATTTCTCCTTTTAGTTCTGTTAGTATTTATTTTATGTATTTAGGTCATGCAATGTTGGCTAAATATTTATAACTGTTAGATCTTCATGATAGAATGACCACTTTATCATTATATAATGAACTTCTTTGTATCTTTTCACCATTTTTAGTTTAAAGCCTATCTTGCCTTATATAAGTACAGCTACCCATGTGTTTTTTGGATTATCATTTTCTTGAAATGCTTCTTTCCATCTCTTCACTTTCAGTCAACGTGTGTCTCTAAAAGCTGAAGTCTCTTGTAGGCAGAATATCATTTGATCTGGGCCTATGGGAGCAGGTCTGTAGTCTGGGATCATGGAATGGGCCTGGAGCTTAGATCTATAGTAACTGATCTGAAGCCGTGGGTCAAGGAGGTCACCCTGGTCCTGGAGTGGGCCTTCATCCTGGGTCCATGGGGGCTGAGCTGTTGCTAGGGTGGGCCTGGAACCTGGATTTGTGGGTATAAGACTGTTCCTGACACAGTAGGAACCAGGCTGGTCCTGGAGTCCACTGGTGCCTGGATCCATTGGTGCAGGCCTGACGTTTGGGATTGTAGTCTTGGGTCTAAAGCCTAGATCTGTGGGGTTGGTCCTGGAGCTTGAGTTTGTGAGGCCTGGCCTGGTGCTGTGACAGGCATGAAACCTCAGGTCTGACGCCTGAGTCCTTGAGAGCTGCTCCATCATTGACATCTACTGAGGCAGGTCTGGGTTCTAGGTCCATTAGAGCCACAGGGGCTGTTTTGACACTGGGCAGGCCTTGTGCCTGAAGCCACAGGGCCAGGCTTACATGTGGGTCCATGAGTACTGGCCTGGTGCTGGGCAGGCCTGGATCCTGTGGCCACAGGTGCCAATATGGTGATAGAGTGGCTCTGGAGCCTTAGGCCATCTGGGCCAACCTCAAAGCTGTGTCCTCAGAGACCAGCCTGGCACTGGGACAGGTCCTTGGGAGCTGGTCTGAATCCTGGGGCCAATGGGACCAGTCCAGCACTGGAGTAGGCAAATAGGATTATTCTTAAACCTTAAGACCTAATGTAATTTGCATTTCTAGGTTTAGTACTTACTTGGGACACTTCACCTCTTTTTCTTCTGATTTCTTTCTTTTGGAAAGGGAACATCTATCTTATGCTTGTCTCATCATTGTATTTCAGAAGCAGATAATTGTCTTCTTTCTCAGGTTCACTACTAGAGAAGAATTTTGCCTGCATATGAGTCAGAACTCAATTTCTCACCCATACTTGATTTAGATGATGTTTAGATGACATTTTGAACTTGGCATTGATGCTGGAACAAACTAAGTCTCTTAGGGTTGTTGGGATGAGGTGAATATATTTTTCATATGAGAAAGACATGCATTTGAGGGTACCATAGAGCAGAATGTTATGGACTTAATAGTGCCCCCTTCAATTCATGTTGAAGCCTTAACCCCAAAAGTAACTGTATTTGGAATAGGGCCTCTAAGGAAGCATTTACAGTTCATTGAGGCTCTAATCCAATAAGACTGGTGTTTTTATAATAATAGGAAGAGATGTCTGAGAACTTGCTCTCCATGGGCACACAGAGGAAAGGCCATGTGACATCATAGTGAGAATGCAGCCATCTGCAAGCCAAGAAAAGAGGTGTCACCAGAAACCAACCCTGCTGACTCCTTAATCTTGGACTTTCAGCCTCCAGAACTGTGAGAAAATACACATCAGTTATTTAAGCCACCCAGTCTGTGGTATCTTGTCATGGCAGGCTGAGCTAACTAATATAGCCGCTTCATTAAACTCTCCTCAAGTTACCCTGTTTGAAGGTACTGTTTTTCACACCAGGACCCTAAGTCCCATTTTATAGATTATGTTAGGCAACTTCTCAAGGTTACACACTGTGACTGATGGATTTTTAGATGATCCACCAGAATCCTTGCCTCTTGGTATTCACATTTCTATGTAATCCCATCTCCTTTTATATGGGCAGGACTTGTGACTTGCTTCTAACCAATACAATGTGGCAAAGGTGATGGGTTGTCACTTCCATGATTAAGTTACAGAATATAGAGAACCATGCTAGAAGACTCACTAGAGAGAATCCTTGTTGGCTGATGAAGTAAACAGTCATACTGGGAAGACCCACATAGTAAGACACTTAGGGCAACCTCTAAGAACTGCAGCAGTTTCTAGGAACTGTGAGTGGCTCTGAGAGCCAGGTAGGGGGAAAAAGCTGTCTTATGACTACTTGAGTTTGGAGGAAGACTCTGAGCTTTAGATGAGACCCAAGCCCTCCCTGGCTGACACCTTAATTGCATGCTTGTGAGACCATAAGCAGAGGCTCAGGCTAAGCCATGCCTAGACCCCTGAACCAGAGACAAGATAAAAAATGTGGCAGAGTGAAAAATATCCCCCAAATATATCCACATTCTAATCCCTGGAATCTGTAAGCCCCCAAGACCACCTTCTGGTTAAATGATTTGCTAGAAGGCCTCACAGAAGTGAGAAAACCTTTTATACTTATGCTTATCATTTATTACAGTTAAAAGATACAGATTAAAATCAGCAAAGGCAAAAGGGGCATAGAGCAGAGTCTAGGAGAGACCAGGAACAAGCTTCCAGTTGTCCTCTCCCAGTGGAATTCTACAGAGAATAACTAAATCTTCCAGCAATGATGTGTAACAACATGGACAGTGTATTGCCAACCAGAGAAGCTCACATGAGTCATAGTATCTATAGTTCTTATTTGAGCTTGGTCATATAGGCACAGAATTCCCAAGTGGTTCACCTAAGCTCCTCAGTCTCCAGCCTCTTCAGAGATAAAATTGATAGTACATAGCCCAAAAGCCCCACTATAAACCACATTGTTAGCATTGACTCTTTGTCATTGCCTAAGGTCCCAGGAAAATAATGACTCTCCTATCAGGTAAGATATTTCAGGTAAGATATTTCAAGAACTTAGAGGTTACTTCCCAGCAGCTGGTCAAGAGCCAGATTTTTCTTTGGAATTCATGGTTTGCGTGCCCTAAACCTCCTGAGTCAGCCCTCTATGAAACAATGACAAAAGAGACTTCTGCAGGTATAATTAATTTAAAGATCTTGAGTTGGAGAGAAGGCAAGGTGAAGATTGGAGTAATACAGCTGAGGAATGCTAGCAGCCTTTAGAAACTGGAAGAAGCAAAGAAGTGATCCTCTCCTGGAGACTTCAGAAGGAATCAGTTTTGCTGACACATTGACTTTAGTCACATGAGACTCATTTTGGACTTCTGACCACCACAGAATTGTAAGAAAATAAATTTATGTTGTTTTAAGCCACTAAGTTTGTCGTAGTTTCTTTCAGCAGCAATAGGAAACTGAAATGATGAATGTATGTTGTTTTAAGCTGCCAAGTGGGTAATTATTTGTTGCATAGCAATAGAAAACTAATGCACCCAGGTACCATGTGGTAGAGCTGAAATTTAAGCTAGGAGTGTGATGCCTGAGTCTTCTCTGAACACTAACTCAGACTCCTCCATGCCTCACCTCCCCATCCTCTTGGCAAGCCCAGCTTTTATTCCAGGCCCTGCTTTAGCTATGTGTCAGGGTATAATCTGACATTATCCTATCTCAGGCACTGCATTTTTCTAACTTTCTATCTGACAAGAGCTTAGTCATTGTCAAATCAGAAGTATGAAACATATCACTTGATTGGAAACCTGAGAATTTGAATTTCTTACAGTTCCCGAATGATGCTATTGCTGAGGATGGAAGTAGTCTTAGAACCATTTTTCTAAAGCATTATTTTTCAAAAAGGTCATCCACATTTGTGCCATTTGTATCAGAAATCATTTCATGTGCTCTTTTAAAGTTCAGATTTCTGGATTTTGTCATAGATCAACTAAACCTTAATCCCTGGTGATTTGGTCTGAGAATACGTATCTTTAACAAGAACTTTAGGCAATTTATTTGCATAGGAAATTTTGAGAGCACTGCTCTACGGATGGCTTTAAACTATATAATATGATAAGCATAACTGTAATCTCATGAGGAACTAGGTCTCCTTTATATTCAGTTCTTCTCATTCTGCCATCCTTGCCATAGCAAAGGCCTTACACATGGTACACACTCTGGTAAAATGAAATAACCCATGGACTAGAAGTTCGAAATTGTCAATGCCATACTTCCTTGCTTTGTGACTTTAAAAATATCTGCAAGTTTATTCTGTCTTACTACATCATCATAAGGAACAAAGAGACTACTACAGCTCACAGAACCTTTAAACTTCCTAGTGGGTCAGCAGGCCACTATACCCTCTAGAAGTCTCTGGGTGATAACTAAATATCTTAAAGAAGAGTTTGGCCTTCATCTTAATTGCTAAGGAGCTGGGGCTGATCAATAGAATAAGAGATCATAAGCAAGGCCCCCTTCTCTGCTCTATTCTCACTGTACTCCAGGGCAGAAGTATCTAGGAAAAAAGTAAAATAAAAAAGCCAAGGCCAACAAAAGAGCCATTGCTTCCATTTTCAAATGTGAGAAAAATATACTGGATATCTACTCCTCGGTACCAGCCTAGACTAAATGTGCCAATTTTCTCCATTCTCCTGGGAAAACAACTTTGTCAGCCTTTCTCACATACCTCAAAAAGACTTTCAACTGTGGCTGTTGGTCATTATTGTTGTAAAATATATATAGGACTTTATTTTAATCAGATATAGTAAGATGACAGACATGGAGACAACTGCCTTCAAAGAATTTATTACTTACTGTCCCCAAATGGAGGAGGCATGGAAAACCGTGCAAGCACCAGAGTCAGTCAGGAGACAGAAGGAATAAGAAGAAAGCATGAGCAAAACCTTTTATTTTGTTTTTTGTGGAAAGGAATGGACAAGCCAAGGTAACCTATTTAGAATTAGCTAGTTTTAATAATTTCAGCAGGCTCCAGGCCATAGAAGTGATCTCTACCTGTCTAGTATCTGGCCCTGGAATAATTTAAGGCAGAAGAAATATTGGCTTGGTGTGTGAGAGCTAGATAAAGGAGATGGTGGAGAATATTAGCTCTTGATTGTTTCTTTTACATATGAAAGCCAAGCTCACAGGCAATTTGTTTACTATTTCTAAGAATTAGCTAACCGTAACAGAGGCAGTCTCCCCCCAGTCAGTGAGGCCCCAGAGGTCAAAGCATCATAAAATGCAGAAACAAATGTTTAAACCATGAGTACAAGTATTATGTTCTGATATTTGAATTAAAGTAAGGGTAAATGATCCTCAGAAATTTAATTTATTGATTTATCCATTCAAAGTCTTTAGCAAAGATCTATAATGTCCAAGAATTGTGCTAAAGTCATTGTGAATAAGTCCCAGTATGAATGTAACTTTTTCTGAACTGTGAATGTAATCTTAATCAATCGTATATTCTCTCCAATCTTCAACTTTCTTAGTGCTACACAAAGGTAGGGTATTTTTCAGCAGCAGCAGCATAGTGTGAAGTGCTTCTGACATGACAGTTCAAAGAAAGGGCTTCCTTTTCAAATGTAAGTTTGCAGATATCATTGTAAAATTCACAGAAATGGGTAACATATATTATGAATTACCAGTAAAAATCCCTTTGGCAGTTGGGACTTATTTCAGAAAAACTCATTTCTTTCTGATGGATTTTTTTCATAGCACAGTCAATCTGAACATGAGTTTTCACTTCTGGTATTGAGATGAAGAAAGGAAAAATTTAGGCAATAAAACTTACTAAAGAAATTTAATATTTTAAAGAAAAAACTTCTTTTTTTAAGTATACATGAAAACAACAAGTATTGGATGGAACCTTTTACATGCTCATGATCAAGGTGATTTTGTGTATTTTTAGAATCAAGGATGTCATAAAATACTCCTTGAGAGACAATAAGATAGTTAAAAAGCAGCCTTGAGAATGCACAGGATGCAAAGGGGAGTGCACAGAACAATGACTAGAATTAAAAAGTATCATGCCTGTTACATCCATTATACATACAGCATATCATGTATTTCCAGATAACAACCTTCAATCATCAAAATGTCAAAGAATCACCACACAGACTTATTTCCACTTCTAGGGGGAAAAACAGTAAGTTAACATATGTTTTTGGATATGTAAATTCTTTTACTGATATAGAAAAGTAAATGACTACCCATCCAAGTAATGTCATTTGAAACAGCCTTTCCTTCAGAATGCATTTTTTGCTTTACCTGTTGTTTCTCCAAAAATATATGTGAATATTAATCCATTGATTTCACCACTTCATTTCTGCTAGGAATCAACTGAAAAGAATTTAGAAGTCATTTCAAGAAATTCCAATGGTGAGAAAGTGGTGGAATTTGACTTCTCACTAATGTCAATATTGGAGGAAAGAGAAATCCTCTTAATTTCTAAGACTTAAAATCATCTCTCAGATGTCAGCCCTTGTTCCCCCATAGAGACACTAGGTTAACCATATACAGCCCAGAATAGCGTTGTAAGAACTCTAGAGAACATTTGAGAAGATATAGCACACAAGCCAAACCCAACAGAGATTCCAGTGAAAGAGATAGAAAAGTCTCAACATTTTGCATATCTATGTCCCTCCCCTTACCTAGCATAACACAGCCCAACCAGGAGCAAAACTTTTATACTGGGACTCCATCCTCAGGATGAAAACAAAAGACTGGACCATGCATCCAAGGCTCTGGCTTGTCTGGAGGTTGCCTGAGAAACTAATATCTGTATCAGATAAATTGGAGCCACAATTTGTCAGGTGGTATAGTTTGGAAGCTGCTAAATACAGGAGAGAGTGCCTGGGAACATTAGAGCTTTAGTTCTACAGACAGACTCAGGGACAGCAAGAAATTAGACAACATCTGAGAACTCCTAAAACCTCTAGCTGAACTCCTTGGTGAAGAACTACTCTAGCACAAAACAAGTCTGGAAAGACTGGGAGAAGTAGTTGTTTTTTTAAATGTTCAAATCTCAACAAAAGATCACAAAGCATACAAAGAAACAGGGAAATATGGCTCAAAGGAACAAAGTAAAGCTCCAGAAACCAACCCTAAAGAAATGAAAGTCTATGAGATACCTCATTAATAATTTATAATAACTATCTTAGAGATGCTGAATGAGCTAAAAAAGAACACAAATGGACAGCTAAACAAAATAAGGAAAACTATACTTGACCAAAATAAGAATATCAACAAAAAGACAGAAACTATTAAAAAGTACCAAAGAAAATTCTGGAGCTGAAAAATACAATAACTGAACTAAAAAAATTCACAAGAAGGATTCAACCACAGATGTGATCGGACAGAAGAAAAAATCAGAAAATTTGAAAATAGGTCATTTAAAATAATTCAGTCAGAAAAGAAAAAGAAAGAAGAACAAAAAGTGAAAATAGCCTAAGGGACTTAAGAGACACCACCAAGTGGACTAGTATATGCATACTAGAAGTCCAGAAAGAGACCAGAGAGACAAAGGGGCAAAGAGACTATTTTAAGAAATAATAGCAGAAAACTTTCCAAACTTGGAGGAAAAAATAAGCATACAAATTCAAGAGGTCAATAATATACAACAAAGATAAATTCAAAGAGTACTACACAAAGACACGTTGTAATCAAGTGTTATAAGTCACAAAGAATCTTGAAAGCAGCAAGAGAAAAGCAACTCATCAGGCACAAAAGGAGCTTCAATAAAATTGTCTGCAGATTTCCCGTCAAAAACCTCGTAGGCCAGAATATATATTCAGAGTGCAGTAAGAAAAAAACCCTACCAACCAAGAATACTGTATCCAGAAAATTTTCCTTGGAAATTAAAGGGAAGTTAAACTTCCTCAGAAAAGCAAAAGCTGAGAGAGTTCATCACCACTAGACCTGACCTACAAGAAATACTAAAGGGAGCTGTTCGATTGAAATTAAAAGACACTAGATAGCAATACAAAAGAATACAAAAATATAAAGTTCTCTGGTAAAAGTAAATACATGGACATATAGTAACTTATTGTGATTTGGTACATAGAATTTGAATAATAAAAACATTTTAAAAAAAGAAATTTACGTTAATGGGTATACAATATATAAAGATATAATTTGTGACAATAATATTGTGCAAGGATGTAGTGCTAAAAAGGAGTGGATATATGTGATTGAAGTTACATTGTAATTAGCTTAAAATACAATATTATAATTTTAAGATGTTTTATGTAGTTGCAATGGTAACTACAAAGAAAACGTCTATAGAACATGTATAAAAGGAAATGAGAAGGTAAACAAAGCACATCACTACAAAAAAAATCAATGATACACAAAGGGAGGTAGTTAAAGGAAAGGAAGGACAAAGAAGCTACAAGTGATCAGAAAATAACAAAATGGCAATAAAAAGTCCTTCTATATCACTTATTACTTTAAAAGTGAATGGATTGGAGAGTGACATCATGGTGGTATAACACATATCTTCCCATTTTTTAACAACTAATTAGACATTCATCCATGAACAACAGTACCTCAGTAGTAGCTGTGGGACACAGCACCATATGCCAAGGAACCTGGGAAGGCTTTTGCCCACCTGTACTTTCAAAAATAGACAAAAGGAGCTTGGTAAGAGCTGCACATCAAGCAGAGACAGCAAACCTGCCTCACACTTTCTCACCATAATTGGAGGGAAAGCCTGCAAAGTGCTACCTGAGCAGATACCCATGGGTGAGAGAGAATTTTAGGAAGTCCACCTTGCCTGAGGGTAGATTCCAACACACAATCAGAGAGGGAGGATGCAAGTTTGGTCACAGAGGTGAAGGAGGAACTCCAACAGAGCCACTCCCCCCATGGCCTAGGGAAACATTGCAAGGGGCTAAGCTGTCTGACACAAGGACAAAAATCTCCCACAGGGAAGTTGGAAAGCAGTAAGTGAGTGCCCGGCTATCCCAGTTGTGTGGGTTGTGGCTGGAGAAATCTGTTTCTCTCTAGCAGCACCCAGAGTACTGAGGAGAGACCTCTATGACAAGGGCAGTGGGGGGAGAAAGGAAAAGAAGCAGATAGAATTTCAAAGATTAAAGGGACTTGGACTCTGATGATTGCTTCAGGACTTCAATGGAAAGTTGGCCCACAAGCCTCTGGGAGTACCCTAGTCGAACATCTCTCCACAGGCAGCCCTAACACCCTGAGAGCTAAACCCACACCTCCACTGGCTCTGTGGACAGATCCTTGTGAGTGTTCCCAGGTACAGCATTCAGAGTAGGTCCAGTAATCAGTGTTTTTAGAAAAACTGACCAGGTTCTGTGGACAAGGGAGAACCACAAATGGAAACCATAGTGCCACCTTCTGGAAAACAAATGAGATGTTTCCAGCAGTCAATCTCATGAGTTTTAAGACTAAGAAAAGACATAAAAGGTTAAGAATTCCACTATAAGAAGGAGGAAGAAGAATGGAGAAGGACTATCCATACAAAATCTAGGAAACCTCAGATAAAACAACACCAATGGACATTATCCCATGTGAAGTCAACCAGTAAAGATTCAAGGAACTGTCTGCTACTTTAAATGTGAAAGCAGCAATGCAAAACTTCAAGGAACATAAAAAGTCAAGCAAATATGTCATCACCAGAAGATATCAATAATTCTACAACCAAGTTCAAAACCATAGAATATTGCAATCTAGTTGATAAAGAATTCAAAATAGCTGTTTTTTAAAACTTCGATGAACAAGAAAACTCAGGAAGACAGTTCAGTGATATCAGGAAAAAGATACATAAACAAAATCAGCTCTTTACCAAGGAGATAGAAACCATAAAAGAGAACAAAACAGAAATTCTGGAGCTGAAGAATTCATTGAATGAGATGAAGAATGCAATAAGGAGCATCAGTAACAAGAGAGACCAGAGGGAAGAAAGAGTAAGTGACAGGGTAGAGAGGAATATAGAAATAATTCAATTAGAAGAGGAGAGAGAATAAAAATTTTTAAAAAATGAAGAAACCTTCTGAGAGATATCATTGTTGATCAGAAAGGCAAATATAAGAATAATTGGGAGAGATTTCTGGGAAGATGGCAGCATAGGAGGACTCCAAACTAACGTCCTCCTACGGACACAACAAATTTAAAACTACCCTTGGAGCAGTTACCCCTAAGAGAGAACTGGACTGAATAAAAAGAACCCCCACAACAAGTGACAGCACTGACAGAGGTGGAAGAGGCAGAAATACCTTTCTGGGGAGGAAAAAGCTATATTCTAGCCCTGGTGATTTGTGGCTGAAAACAATCTTAAATTACATAGAGGATGCGTCCCACCTTCCAATGCCTGAAACAATTATGTGCTGCCATGCCTGGGGCAAGCCCAAACCATCTACACTCCTGAGGGAATTACAACAGCCTCAGAGGCCAGAGGCCTATGGCAATTGTGAGCCCCTGAGCCCAGCAACTAGCCATGCTGGGGGCTTACTCATTTAGCAACACAACAGCAGGTATGTACTAATAGACCTTGAAGCGAAATATGCTGGGGATCCCACCACACAGTAAAGTAAATAAAGGGACTGTAGCAGCCACACAGAGCTGAGCTTTACAACCAACCAAGCAGGGGAAAGCCTAGGCTTCCTGTGCACCTGCAGTAAGAGCAACCCAGCCACCACAGAATGACACAAATAACCCATACAGGGGACACTCTTGGAACATTCAGAACTGATGATGAGAGGGAAGTACATTACTGAGCCTCATAAGGCATCTCTTACATAAAGTCACTTCTCCAAGATTGGGAGATGTAGCTGACCTACCTAAAACAAAGATATAAGCACAGACAAATAGACAAAATGAGGTGACAAAGGAGTATGTTCCAAATAAGGGAACAGGTCAAATCCTCAGAAAAAAAACCTAAATGAAACAGAGATAAAAATATTACCTGATAAAGAGTACAAACTAATAGTCATAAGGATGCTCATTGATCTGGGGAGAATAGATGAACACAGTGAGAACTTCAACAAAGAATTGGAAAATATAAAAGAGAACAAATCAGGACAGAAGACTACAATAATGGAAAAGAAAAATTCACTAGAGGGAATCAATAGTAGAGTTGATGATACAGAAGAACAGAACAGTGAGCTGGATGAAAGACTGGAGGAAATCACCCAAGCTGAAGAGAAAAAAGAATTAAAAAGGACAAGGACAGTCCAAGGGAATTCTGGGACATCAAGATTATTAACATCCATATTACAGGTGTCCCAGAAGGAGAAAAGGGAGACAGAGGCAGAGAACCTATTTGAAGAAATAATAGCTGAAAGTTTTCCTACTCTGAGGATAGAAACAGACATGCAGATACAGATAGCACAGAGAGCACCAAGCCAGATGAACCCAAAGAGGCTCACACCAAGACACGTTATAATTAAAATGTCAAGAATGAAAGAGGGAATCCTAAAAGCTGCAAGAGAAAGGCAAAAATTTCTATACAAAGGAAACCCCACAAGGCTATCAGCTGACTTCTCAGCAGAAAACTTATAGGCTAAAGGGAGAGGCACAATATATTCAAAGTGCTGAAAGGAAAATAACTCTACAGCCAAGAATACCCTACCTGGCAAGGTTATTATTCAGAATGGAAGGAGAGATAAAGTTTTCCAGACAAGCAAAAACTAAAGGAGTTTATCACCAAGAAACTGGTCTTAAAAGAAATGTTAAAGGCACTTATTTAAGTGGAAAAGAAAATACCACAAAATATGAATAAGAAAATTATCAAAAATGAAGTAAAATCACTGATAAAGGCAAATATACAAAAAAGGTAGCAGATAAACCTCCTATGAAGCTAATACGAAGGTCAAAAGACAAAAGTAGCAAAATTGTCTAGTTTCCTGATAAGAGGTTAATGGATACACATGCACAAAAAAGCGGTAAAATATGATATCAAAAACATAAAATAGAGGGGGGGAGGGAGTAAAAGAGTAGAGCTTGTAGCAAGAGGTCAAACTTAAGAAACCGGTAACCTAATATAAACTTCTATATACATAGGGTATTATATTCGAGCCTCATGGTAATCACAAACTAGAAACCTATAAAAAAATACATAAAAAATTAAGACAAAGGAAGCCAATCATAATATACAGAAAGCCATCAAACCACAAAGTAAGAGAGCAGGAGAAGAAGAAAGGAACAGAGAAGAAGTACTGAAACACTCAGAAAAAAATAACAAAATGGCAATGAGTAAATACTTATCAACACATACTTTAAATGTCAACAGACTAAATACTCCAATAAAAGGCATAGGGTGGCTGGTTGGATTAAAAAAAATAAAGCCAATATATATGCTGCATACAAGAGACACACTTCAGACCTAAAGACACTGGCAAACAAAGTGAAGGGAAGAAAAAGACACTACATGTAAATGGCAATGAAAAGAAAGCTTGGGTAGCAATACTTAGACAAAATAGACATTGACACAAAAACTGTGACAAAAGGGGCTGGCCCTGTGGCCGAGTGGTTAAGTTCCCATGCTCTGCTGCAGGCAGCCCAGTGTTTCATTGGTTCAAATCCTGGGCGCGGACATGGCACTGCTCATCAAACCACACTGAGGCAGCATCCCACATGCCACAACTAGAAGGACCCACAATGAAGAATATACAACTATGTACCAGGGGGTTTGGGGGAGAAAAAGGAAAAAAAAATCTTTAAAAAAAAAAACTGTGACAAGAGACAAAGAAGGGCACTACCTAATGATAAAGGTAAGAATCCAACAAGAAGATAAAACACTTGTAAATATCTATGCATCTAAGAACACCTAAATATATAAAACAATTATCAACAAACATAAAAAGAAAAATAGACAGTAACACAATAATAGTAGGGGACTTTAACACTCTATGTAAATCAATGGATAGATCGTCCAAACAGAAGATCAATAAGGAAATGGCCTTAAATGATCCATTAGACCAGATGGACTCAGTAGATATATACAGAACACACCATCCAAAAACCACAGAATACACATTCTTTTTGAATGCACATGGAACATTCTCCAGGATTGGTCATATACCAGGCCACAAAACAAGTCTCAATAAATTTAAGAAGATTGAAATAATACCAAGCATATTTCCTGACCACAACAGTATGAAACTACAAATCAAATACAGTAAGAAAGTTGGAAAAGCCACAAATATGTGCAAATTAAACAAAATGCTACTGAACAACTATTGGGCCAATGAAGAAATCAAAGGAGAAATAAAAAAACCTGAAGACAAATGAAAATGAAAATATTATAGGCCAAAATTTATGGTATACAGCACAAGCAGTTCTAAGAGGGAAGTTGATAGCAATACAGGCCTACCTCAACAAACAAGAAAAATTTCAAACAATCAAACAGTGCACACAAAGGAACTAGAAAAAGAAGAAAAAACAATGCACAAAATCCACGGGAGGAAGGAAATAACAAAAATCAGAGCAGAAATAAGCAAAATAGATTAAAAAAAATAGAAAAATATCAATGAAACTAAGAGCTGGTTCTTTGAGAAGATAGACAAAATTGACAAAACTTTAGCTAGACTCACCAAGAAAAAAGAGAGACGGCTCAAATAAATAAAATCAGTACTGAAAGAGGAGAAATTACAACCAACACCTCAGAAATACAAAAGATTATAAGAGAATACTATGAAAAGCTATAAACCAACAGATTAGGTAATCTAGAAGACATGGATAAATGTTTAGTGTCATATGACCTTCCAAAACTGAATCAAGAAGAAATAGAGAATTTCAATAGACCAATCACCAGTAAGGAAGTCAAAACAGTAATGTAAAACCTCCCAAAAAATGAAAGTCCAGGACCAAACGGCTTCCCTGGTGAATTGTACCAAACATTCAAAGAAGACTTAATACCTATCCTTCTTAAACTCCTTCAAAACATTGAAGAGGAGGGGAAGCTACCTAAATCATTCTACAAGTCCAGCATTACCCTGATACTAAAACCAGACAAGGACAGAACAAAAAAGAAAATTACAGGCTAATATCGCTGATGAACATAGAGGCAAAAGTGCTCAACAAAATACTAGAATACCACAGTAATTTAAAAAGATAATACACCATGATCAGGGATGGTTCAACATCCACAAATCAATCAACATGTTACACCACATTAACAAAATGAAGAATAAAAATCACATGTTCATCTCAATAGATGGGGAGGAAACATTTAGCAACATAAAGCATTCATTTATGATAAAAACTCTGAATAGATTGGAGATGGATTAAAAAACAAGACCCAACAATACACTGCCTCCAGGAAATACATTTCAGCCCCAATGACAAACACAGGCTCTGAGTGAAGGTTTGGAAGATGACACTCTAAGCTAATGGCAAACAAAAGAAAGCAGATGTTGCAATACTCATATCAGACAAAGCAGACTTCAAGATAAGACAGGTAAAGAGAGACAAAGAGGGGCAGTATATAATGATCAAAGTGACTTTCCATCAAGAAGAAATAACACTTATAAATATCTATGCACCCAACACAGAAGCACCAAAGTACATAAAGCAAATATTAAAAAACCTAAAGGAAGATATTAATAATAACACAATAATAGTAGGGGACCTAACATTCCACTCACATCAATGGATAGATAATCCAGACAGAAAATCAACAAGGAAAGAGTAGAATTAAATGAAAATCTAGACCAGTTGGACTTAATAGTGATAGATAGAACACTCCATCCAAAACAGGACAATACACATTGTTCTCAAGTGTATGTGGAACATTCTCAAGGGTAGACCACATTGGGAAACAAGGCAAGCCTCAATAAATTTGAGAAGATTAAAATAACAAACATCTTTTCCAATTACAGTGCTATAAAGCTGGAAATTAATTACAAGCAAAAAGCTGAGAAAGAGACAAAGATGTGGAGACTAAACAACATGCTGTTGAATAAGCAATGGACCATTGAAAATTAAAGGAGAAATAGAAAAATATTTGGAGCCAAGTGAAAATGAAAACATACCATACGAACTCATATGGGATGCAGCAAAAGCCATATTAAGAGGGAAATTCATTGCAATACAGGCTCACCTTAACAAACAAGAAAAATTCCAAATGAGAAATCTCAAACTATACCTAATTGAATTAGAAAAAGAACAACAAAAAAAGCCCAAAGTCAGCAGAAGGAGAGAAATAATAAAAATCAGAGCAGAAATAAATGCTATTGAAACAAAAAAGGCAGTAGAAAGGATCAATGAAACAAACAGCTGGTTCTTTGAGAAGACAAATAAAATTGACAAACCTCTAGCCAGATTATAAAGAAAAAAAGAGAGAAAGCTTAGATAAATAAAATGAGAGGGGCCAGCTTTGTGGTGCAGTGCTTAAGTTTGCACATTGCACTTCAGTGGCCCTGGGTTTGCTGGCTCAGATCCTGGGTGCAAGCCTATGCAATGCTTATCAAGCCATACTTTGGCAGGCATCCCACATATAAAGTAGAGGAAGATGGTCATGGATGTTAGCTCAGGGCCAGTCTTCCTCAGCAAAAAGAGGAGGATTGGCAGCAGATGTTAGCTCAGGGCTAATCTTCCTCAAATAAATAAATAAAATTATAAATGAAAAAGGAGAAATAACACATACCACAGAAATACAATGGATTATAAGAGAATATTATGAAAAGTCTATGCCAACAAATTGGACAATCCAGAGGAAATGAATAAATTCTTAGACCCTTACAACCTACCAAAGCTGAATCAAGAAGAAACAGATAATCTGAATAGACCAATTACAAGGAAAGAGATTGAAACAGTAATCAAAAGCATCCCAAAGAATAAAAGCCCAGGACCAGATGGCTTCCCTGCGGAATTCTACCAAACTTTCAAAGAGGACTTAATACCTATCCTTCTCAAGCTATTCCAAAAAATTAGGGAAGATGGAATGCTTCCTAACACATTCTACGAGGCCAACATCACTCTGATACCAAAGCCTGAAAAGCACAATACAAAAGAGGAAAACTACAGGTTAATATTGCTGATGAACACAGATGCAAAAATCCGCAACAAAATATTGACAACCTGAATACCGTAATACATCAAAAAGATCATACATCATGGCCAAGTTGGATTTATATGACAGACACAGGGATGGTTCAACATCTGCAAATCAATCAATGTGATACACCACCTTAACAAATTGAGGAATAAAGACCACATGATCATCTCAATAGGTGCAGAGAAAGCATTTGACAAGATCCAACAGCAATTTATGATAAAAACTCTTAACCAAATGGGGCTAGAAGGAAATTACCTCAACATAATAAAGGCCATATATGACAAACCCACAGCCAACATCATACTCAATGGACAAAAACTGAACACCATCCCTCTGAGAACAGGAACGAGACAAGGATGCCCACTATCACCACTCTTACTCAACATAGTACTGGAGGTGTTGCCAGAGCAATTAGGCAAGAGAAAGGAATAAAAGGAATCCAAATAGAGAGTGAAGAAGTGAAACTCTCACTGTTTGCAGGCTAAATGATCTTATATATAGAAAACCCTAAAGAATAATTATTTCTAATAATTAATTATTAGAAAACTATTAGACATAATTAACAGTCTCATGGTGGGGATTGAATGCTGTGGTCTTCCAGGAGAGGACACCTGAAGACCCAGCCTCAGAGCAGCCTTTTTGGTGGTGTAGTGGCAGCACAGAGAGCTGCTACTCAGAATGTCAAGTTCATAGTCCCTCAAAGACTCAAGACTATTCAACAAACCTATCCACTGATGACCATTGAGAACAAAACTATCACCAATGCCTAACTACAAGACTATGCCTCATTTCCTGATTGCCTCCTTCCTTCACAGGTGTGGCCAAAGCCTCTGACTACATTACTCCCAGTGATGATTGAGCATCTTGCTATCTCCCCTACATGGGACATGACTTCCCAGGAATGAGCCTTCCTAGCAATGAGGGAAACACCAACATATCAAGTGGTTCATCCAAGATGCTTTCTGCCAAAAGATCTTGATCAAAAGGGGTAAATGTGGACAATTATATCAAAATGGAGTGTCAAGCCTTCTAAAATGGCGCTGGGAGGCCATTAAGGAAGTGGGGCTTATGCACTTACACAGTGCCCTAAACCAGTTGTGGACTGAACACTTGACCCTTGCCTGACTGCTGAAGTCATATCCTAAAGTATTCCTCTTCCAAGAACAGATAGTCTGCTTGGTACAACTCACAGACTAATCACATACTAGCAAGTCAGCTTGCTCCTTGCCAGACCTAAACATTAATTGTTCAAAACATCTTATGTATGTTTGTGGTTTCTGCTTTTATGAACCCCTGTCTCTTTTGTCCTCTTTGAAGAACATTTGAATTTCTGCTCAAATCTGTGTCTCCCAAATTACAATTCTTAGGACCCCAAATAAAATTTTTCTTCTCTTGCAAAATAATACTAATGCTAATACTACTACTACTAATAATAATAAACAACTACAGTAAATTTGTGGGGTACAAAATCAACTTACAAAAATCAGTTGCATTTCTGTACTCTAATAATGAACTTACAGAAAGATAACTCAAGAATACAATTCCATTTAAAATCACAACCAAAAGAATAAAGCATCTAGGAATAAATTTAACCAAGGAGGTGAAGGACTTATGCAATGAAAACTACAAGACATTATTGAAAGAAATAGATAACAACATAAAGAGATGGAAAGATTCCATGCACATGGATTGGAAGAATAAACATAGTTAAGATGTCCATACTGCCCAAAGCAATCTACAGATTCAATGCAATCTCAATCAGAAACACAATGACATTCTTCACAGAAATAAAACAAAGAACCCTAAAATTTGTATGGGGCAACCAAAGACTCCAAATTGCTAAAGCAATCCTGAGAAAAGAGGACAAAACTGGAGGTATCACAATCCCTGACTTCAAAATGTACTACAAAGCCATAGTGATCAAAACAGCATGGTACCGGTACAAAAGCATACACACAGATAAGTGGAACAGAACTGAAAGCCCAGAAATAAAACTGCATATGTACAGACAGCTAATCCTCAAAAAACATTCCATGGAGAACACACCATGGAGGAAAGATAGTCTCTTCAATAAATGGTGTTGGGAAAACTGGACAGCTACATGCAAAATAATGAAACTAGACCATTATCTAACATCATACACAAAAATAAACTCAAAATGGATCAAAGACTTGAAGATAAGTCCTGAAACCATAAAACTCCTAGAAGATAATATAGGCAGTACACTCTTTGACATCGAACTTAAAAGGATCTTTCCAAATACCAAGTCTTCTCAGACAAGGGAAACAAGAGAAAAAATAAACAAGTGGGAATTCATCAGACTAAAGAGCTTCTGCAATGCAAAAGAAACTAGGGTCAAAACAAAGAGACAACCCACCAATTGGGAGAAAATATTTGCAAATCATATATGCGACAAGGGGTTAATCTCCATAATATAAAGGGAACTCATAAACTGAACAACAAAACCCAAACAGCCTGATCAAAAAATGGGCAGAGGATATGAAGAGATATTTTTCCAAAGATATACAGATGGCCAATAAACACATGAAAAGATGTTCAATATCACTAATCATCAGGAAATTGTAAATCATAACTACACTAAGATACCACCTTATGCCTGTTAAAATGGCTATAATCACTAAGACTAAAAATAACAAGTGTTGGAGAGGGTGTGGAGAAAAGGGAACCCTCATACACTGCTGGTGGGAATGCAAACTTGTGTGGCCACTAAGGAAAACAATATAGAGATTCCTCAAAAAACTGAAAATAGAACTACCATATGAGCCAGCTATCCCAGTACTGGATATCTACCCAAACAACTAGAAATCAGCAATCCAAAGTAACATATGCACCCCTATGTTCATTGCAGCACTATTCACAATAGCCAAGACATGGAAACAATCCAAGTGCCCATCGACTAACGATGGGATAAAGAAGATGTCGTATATACACACAATGGAATACTACTCAGCCATAAAAAGACAAATTCATCCCATTGCAACAACATGGAAGGACATGGAGGGAATTATGCTAAGTGAAATAAGCCAGACTGAGAAAGACAAACACCATGTTATTTCACTCATAATGTGTATAGAAGGAAAGTACCTCAATATAGTAAAGGCTATATGTGACAAACCCACAGCTAATATCATAGCCAATGGAGAAAAACTGAAAGTTGTCTCTTTAAGAACAGGAACCAGCCTACTTTTGCCACTTATTTATTTATTGGAAGTCCTAGCCAGAGCAATCAGGCAAGAAAAAGAAATAAAGGAGATCCAAATTGGAAAGAAAGAAGTAAAACTGTCACTCTTTGCAGATGACATGATTTTATATGTTGAAAACTCCAAAGAATCCACTGAAAAACTACTAAAAATACAAAATAAATACAATAAAGTCGCAGGATACAAAATCACCAAACAAACATCAGTCGCCTTTCTATACACTAACAACAAAATGGAAGAAGGACAAATTAAGAAAGCAAGAATACAATACCATTATGACAAAAAGAACAAAGTGCCTGGGAATAAATTTAACCAAAGAGATGAAAGATTTGTACACAGAAAATTATAAAACATTGTTGGAAGAAATTGAAAAAGACACAAGAAATGGAAAGCTATTCTGTGCTCTTGGATTAGAAGAATAGCATAATTAAAATGCCCATACTTCCTAAAGCAATCTATAGATTCAATGCAATCCGTATCAAAGTTCCAATGACATTTTTCACAGAAACAGAACAAAGAATCAAAACTTATATGGAACAACAAAAGACCCCAATTATCCAAAGCAATCCTGAGAAAAAAGAACAAAGCTAGAGGTATCACAACCCCTGATTTCAAAATATATTACAAAGCTAAAGTTATCAAAATAGCATGGTACTGGCACAAAAACAGACACACCGAGCAACAGAACAGAATTGAGAGCTGAGAAATAAGCTCACACATCTATGGACAGCTCACTTTTGACAAAGGAGCCAAGAACATAAAATGGAGAAAAGAAAGTCTCTCCAATAAATGGTGTTGGGAAAATTAGATAGGCACATGCAAAAGAATGAAATTAGACCATTATCTTACACAATACACAAAAATTAACTCACAATGGATTAAAGACTTGAAGGTAAGACCTGAAACCATAAGACTCTAGAAAAGAACTTAGCCAGTACACTCTTATACATCCATACAGCAGCATATTTTTGAATACTGTCTGACCAGGCAAGGGAAACAAAAGAAAAAATAAACAAATGGGACTACATCAAACTAAAAATCTTCTTCACAGCAAAGGAAACCATCAACAAAGTGAAATTACAACCTAATAATTGGGAGAAGATATTTGCAAACCATATAAGGGATTAATATCCAAAATATATTAAGAAGTTATACACCTCAACAACAATAAAACAAATCACCCAATTAAAAAATGGGCAAAAGATCTGAACAGATATTTTTCCAAAGAAGTACAGATGGCTAACAGGTGCATGAAAAGATGTTCAACAGCACCAATTATTAGGGAAATGCACATCAAAACTGCCATGAGACATCATCTCATGCCTGTCAGAATGGCTATAGTTAAGAAGAGAAGAAATAACAAATGTTGGGGAAGATGAGTAGAAAAGGGAACTCTCATGTACTGGTGGTGGGAATGTAAACTGCTGCAGTCACTATGGAAGGTAGTATGGATATTCATTAAAAAATTAAGAATAGAGACAGGCCACATCACATAGTGGTTACGTTCGGTGTGCTCCACCTCAGCAGTCTGGGTTTACAGGCTTGGATCCCACTCACAGACCTACACCACTCATCAGCCATGCTGTAGCTGTGACCAACGTATAAAAGAGGAATATTGGCACAGATGTTAGCTCAGGGCTAATCTTCCTCAGGAAAAAAATAAATAAATAAGAATAGAACTACCATATGATCCAGTTTTTCCACTTCTGAGCATTTATTCAAAGAACAAGAAAACATGAATGCATAAAACAAGTGCAATATAGGCACCCCTATGTTCATTGCAGCATTATTCACAATAGTCAAGACTTGGAAACAAAGTGTCCATCAAGGGATGAATGGATAAAGAAGATGTGATAAAATGGATAGAATGGATAAAAAAGATGAATATTGCTATTTGTAACAACATGGATGGAACTTGAGGGTATTATGCTAAGTGAAGTAAGTCAGAGGAATAAAGTCAAATACCGTATGGTCTCACTCATAAATAGAAGATAAAAACAACAACAAACAAATATATAGATACAGAGATTAGATTGGTGGTTACCGGAGAGGAAGTAGAGAGGGAGGAGAGTGAATGGGATGACTGGGCACATGTATATGGAGATGAATAGTAATCAATCTTTGGGTAGTGAACATGATACAGTCTACACAGAAATTAAAATATAATGATGTATACCTGAAGTTTATATAATGTTACAAACCAATGTTACCTTAATAAAAATAAAATGAAAAAAATAATTGGTATACCAGAAAAAACAGGAGAGGAAGGAGGCAGGGAGTTTATTTAAAGAAATATTATCTGAGAACTTCCCAAACCTGAGTAAAGAATTGCACAAACATGTCCATGAAGCTAATAGAAGACCCTATCATCTCAATGTAATAATACCTTCTGCAACATACATTATAATAAAACTGTAAAAATCAATGATAAAAAACAATCTTAAAGGCAGTCAGGGAAAAAAGAAGAAAGTAACCTACAAAGGAACCCCTATTAATGCTATCAGCAGATTTCTCAGTGAATACTCTACAGGCCAGGAGAAAGTGAAATTATATATTCAAAGGTTAAATGATAAAAATTGCCAGACAACAATACTATGTCCAGCAAAGTTATCCTTCAAATATGAAGGAAAAATAAAGACTTTCCCAACAAACAAAAGCTGCGGGAGCTCACACCACTAGAGGTGCCTTGCCAAAAATGCTGAAAGGAATTCTTCAAATGGAAATATAAGGATGCTGATCAATGGCATGAAAACATATGAAATTATGCAGCACTCTGTTAAAGGTTAAAAATAGTCAGAATTAGAAAGCTGTTACTGTATATTAGAATGGTGTGTTAACCACTTGACTGTGGTTAATATTATTAAAGCTAAAGAAAAAGAGTATTAAAAATAACTATGAATACAATAACTTGCTATCAACTCACAGCATAAAAAGTGGTAAACTGTGACATCAAAAATATAAAAGTGAAGAGTAAAATGGTGAAGGCTTTATAGTTAAATAAATATAAGTTACTATCAGCACAAAGTGGACTGCTTGATCTATGAGACATTCTGTATAAACCTCAGGTCACCAAAGCAAAAATCTAGAAGTGATTCACGAAAGATAAAAACAAGGCGGGGGACAGGGGCTGTCCTAGTGATGTAGTGGTTAAATTTACACACCCTGCTTTGGCTGCCTGGGGTTCATGGGTGAGGATCCTCGGCATGGACCTACATACTGCTCATCAAGCCATGCTGTGGTAGTGTCCCACATACAAAGTGGAGGAATATTGGCACAGATATTAGCTCAGGGACAACCTTCGTCAAGCAAAAAGAGGAAGCTTGACAATGGATGTTAGCTCAGGGTCAGTTGTCCTTACAAAAAAAAAGGTAAGGTAGGGGGACAGAGCATATGGCCATGGAAAAACTCCAATTTACAAAGGTAGGCAAAAACAGAAGGAAAAAGAACAATGGAGATACAAAACAACCACAAGGCAAACAATAAGATTATAGTAGTGAGTTCTTACATGTAAATAATCACTCTAAATACAAATGGATTGAATTCACCAACCAAAAGGCACAGAGTGGCTGAATGGATAAGAAAAAAACAAGACCTAACTATATGCTGTGCAGAAGACACTCATTTCAGCTCTAAAGACACACATAAACTCAAACAGAAGAGCTGTAAGAAGATATTACAGTCAATGGAAACAAAATAAAGTGGGGGTAGCCATATTTATATCAGACAATATGGACTTTAAGCCAAAAATGGTGATGAGATGATAAAGGTCATTAAATAATGATAAAAGGTTAATACATCAAGAAGATATAACAATCATAAGTGTATATATGCATCTAACATTGGAGCACCTAAATACATTGAGTAAATGATAACAGATTTAAAGGGAGAAATAGACAACAATACAATAAGAGCAATGACTTCAATACCCTACTGTCAGTAATAGATAGATCATTCAGACAGAAAATCAACAAGGAAACATTGTACTTGAATCAATCATTAGACCAAATGGACTTAGATATACATGGAACATTCTATTCAACAGGAGCAGAATACACATTCTTTTCAAGTTCACATGGAACATTCTCCAGGATTGATCATATGATTGGACACAAAACAAGTCTTTGCAAATTTAAGAAGATTGAAATCATGCCAACTATCCTTTCTGACCACAATGTATGAAACTAGAAATGGGGGCCAGCTCCGTGGCAGAGTGGTTAAGTTCGCATGCTCTGCTGCAGCAGCCCAGGGTTCGGATCCGGGGCGCAGACGTGGCACCACTTGTCAGGCCACGTTGAGGTGGCGTCCTACATCCCACACCTAGAAGGACCTGCAACTAAGATATACAACTATGTACAGGGGGGTTTGGGGAGATAAAGCAGAAAAAAAAAAAAGATTGGCAACAGTTGTTAGCCCAGGTGCCAATCTTTAAAAAAAAAAAAAAGAAAGAAACTAGAAATAAACAGGAGAAAAACTGGAAAATCTACAACTGTGTGGAAACTAAACAATACACTTGTGAACAAACAATAGATCAAAGCAGAAACCAAAAGAAAAATTAAAAAATTATCATGGAAATGGAAACACAACATATCAAATCCTATGGAATGTGGCAAATGCAGTTCTGAGAAGAAATTTTATAGTGATAAATGCACATATTATGAAATTAGAAATATCTCAAATAAACAACCTAACTTTACACCTCAAGGAACTAGAAAAAGAAGATCAAATTAAGCCCAAAATTAGCAGTAGGCAGGAAATAATAGAGATGAAAGCAGAAATGAGTAATATAGAGACCAGAAAAACAATAGAAAGAGCATTGAAACTAAGAGCTGGTTCTTCAAAAGGATAGCAACATTGGCAAATCTTTAGCTAGAATAACTAAGAAAAAAGAGAGAAGACAAATAAATAAAATTAGAAATGAAAGAGAAGACACTACAACTCATACTACAGAACTACATAGGACCATAAAAGACTACTATGAACAATTTTATGCCAACAAGTTACATAACCTAGAAGAAGTGGATACATATCTAGAAACAAACAACCTACTAAGACTGAATCAGGAAGAAAATAAAATCTGAATAGTCCAATAACAGGTAAAGAGATTGAATCGGCAATCAAAAACTCCCAACATAGAAAACCAGGACTAGATGGCTTCACTGGTGAAGTCTCTCAAACGTTTAAAGAATTAACACCAAGTCTCCTCGAACTCTTTCAAAATATTGAGAGGGAACACCCAAACTCATTCTACAAGCCAGAATTACCTCGCTATCACAATCAGATAAGGATACCACAAGAAAATCAGCCATAGACCAACATCTCTGATGAATATAGATGCAAAAATTCTCAACAAAATTTTAGCAAACTGAATTTGAGAACACATTGAAAGGATTATACACTGTGACCAAGTGGGACTCATCCCTGGGATGCCAGGATGATTCAACACATGCAAATCAATTAATGTAATATATAACACCAATAAAAGGAGAGAGAAAAATCATATGATCATCTCAACAGATGCAGGAAAAGCAGTTGACAAAATACAATGTCCTTTCATGATATAAACCCTCAACACGTTGTATATAAAGGAAACATACCTCAACAGAATAAAGGCCATCTATGACAAATTCACAGCTAAAATTATACTCAATGGAGAAAAAATTGAAAGCTTTTCCTCCAAGATCTGGAACAAGACAAGGATGCCCACTCTCATCAATTTTAGTTAACATAGTACTAGTGGTCCTAGCTAGAGCAATCAGGCACAAGAAAGAAATAAAAGTGGGGCTGGCCCCGTGGCCGAGTGGTTAAGTTCGCGCGCTCCGCTGCAGGCGGCCCAGTGTTTCATTGGTTCGAATCCTGGGCGCGGACATGGCACTGCTCATCAGACCACGCTGAGGCGGCGTCCCACATGCCACAACTAGAAGGACCCACAACGAAGAATATACAACTATGTACTGGGGGGCTTTGGGGAGAAAAAGGAAAAAATAAAATCTTTAAAAAAAAGAAAGAAATAAAAGTGATCCAAGTCAGAAGGAAAGAAAGAAGTAAAATACTCATCATTTGCAGATGATACAATCTCATTAATAGAAAACATTAAAAACTCAACCATAAAACTGTTAGAAATAACCAACAAATTCAGTAAAGTTGCAGGAAATAAAATCAACATACAGAAATC
Organism: Equus quagga; assembly: GCF_021613505.1. NCBI lineage: Eukaryota > Metazoa > Chordata > Mammalia > Perissodactyla > Equidae > Equus > Equus quagga. The sequence goes on along the minus strand of NC_060274.1, from coordinate 50,930,428 downwards.
AGTTGCATTTCTAAACACTAATAACAAAATATCTGAAAAACAAATAAGAAAACTATCCCATTTACAGTATCATAAAAAAATAAAATACTTTGTTAAGATATCCATACTGCCCAAAGCCATCTATAAATTTAATACAATCCCTATCAAATTTCCAATGGTATTTTTCACAGAAATAGAAAGAATAATTCTAAAATTGGTTTGAAACCACAAGAGACCTGGAATAACCAAACAAATCCTGAGAAAGAACAAAGCTGGAAGTATCACACTTCCTGATTTCAAACTATAGTATAAAGATGTAGTACTTAAAACAGTATGATACTAGTGTAAAAATAGAGACATAAATCAATGGAATAGAATAGAGAGCTCAATAATTAACCCCTGCATATATTGTCAACTAATATTTGACAAGGGAGCTAAGAATACTCAAAGGAGAAAGGATAGTCTCTTCAACAAATGGTGTTGGGAAAACTGGAGAAACACATGCAGAAACATGAAATCTGACCCCTATCTTACACCACTCACAAAAATTAATCGGAAATGGATTAAAGACTTAAACATAAGTCCTGATACTGTGAAAGTGATAAAACAAAACATATAAAAGAAGGTCATTGGCATTGGTCTTGGCAATGATTTTTTTTAAATGATACCAAAAGTACAAGCAACAAAAGCAAAAATCAAAAAGTGGGTGACATCAAACTTAAAAACTTCTGCACAGCAAAAAAATCAGTCAATACAATGAAAAGTTAACCTATGGGATGGGAGAAAATATTTTCAAACTGTATATCAGACAGGAAGTTAATATCTAAAATATATAAGTAACTCATACAACTCAATAACAAAAAGAAAACAATATGATTAAAAATAGGCAGAGTAACTGAATAGACATTTCATCAAAGAAAACATACAAACGGCCAAGAGGCACATGGAAAGATGCTCAACATCACTAACCACCAAGAAATGAAAATCGGGGGTCAGCCCTGTGGCCAAGTGGTTAAGTTTATGCACTCTGCTTCAGCAGCCCAGGGTTTCACCGGTTCAGATCCTGGGCACAGACGTGGCACTGCTCATCAGGCCATGCTGAGGCAGTGTCCCACACAACACAACCAGAAGCACTCACAACTAGAATATACAACCATGTACTGCGGGGCTTTGGGGAAAAGAAGAATTAAAAAATAAGAAGATTGGCAACAGTTGTTAGCTCAGTTGCCAATCTTTAAGGAAAAAAATAAATTCTCAAAAAAAAAGAAATGCAAATCAAAACCATAATGAGATATCACTTAACACCTGTTAGAATGGCTGTCATTGAGAAGACAGGAAATATCAAGTTTGGCGAGGATGTGGAGAAAAGGGAACACTTGTGCACTGTTGGTGGGAAGGTAAATTTCTTCAGTCACCATGGAAAACAGTGTGGAAGTTCCCTAAAAAAATAAAGATAGAACTACTATATATGATCCAGCAACCCTACTTCTGGGTATACATGCTAAGGAAATTAAAACACTATCTGGAAGAGATATCTGCACTCCCTTGGTTTATTGCAACATTATTCACAATAGCCAAGACACCAAAATAACCTAAGTGTTTTTCAATGGATCAATGGATAATGAAGAAGTGGTGTATATGTACAACGAAATATTATTCAGCCATGATAAAGAAGGAAATCCTGCCATTTGCAATAACATGGAGGGATCTTAAGGGCATTATGCTAAGTGAGATAGAGAAAGACAAACACTGTATCATATCACTTATATGTGGAATCTATAACAGCTGAATTAATAGAAACAGTGTAGAATGGTGGTTACTAGAGGCTGGGGTGGGGGGAATTTAGGAGATGTTATTTAAGGATTCCAACTTGCAACTAGTAGGTAAATACGTTCTGGAGATCTAATGCACAGAAAAGTGATTGTAGTCAACAATATTGTATTATATACTTCAAAGTTGCCTAGAGACTTGATCTTAAATGTTCTCACCATAATAAAGAATTGATAATTATGTGATATGATAAGTGTTATCTAATTCTATGTTATCTAAAGTGGCAATCATATTGCAATATATAAATCAACAGGTTATACACCTTAAACTTACGCAACATTATGCGTCAATTATATCTCAATGAAAAAATAATTTTTAAAATAGAAATGGTAGCTGTCTTCCCCTACAGTGAGTGATTTAAGAGAACAAGAAGGGAGTGGTAATGTCTTTTAGCTGCAAGTCACACACCATTATTTCTACTGATAAAAGTATGAGGAGATAACATGGGGGTGGAAATATCAGGAGATGAAGATCATTGGGACCATCCTAGAGGTTGGCCCCCACAGTTCCATACAGCAAAGAATTCTGCACTATTACTTTAGGACGATATGCTAGATATTCATGTGGTGAATATGCTTATAGTTATCTTAAGGCTATAATCAAACTGTGCTTTACATGTAAGCATAGTGTAGGTTTTGAACAATACACTAAATTTTCTAGGACTCCAACCTCTATGTAAATATAAAGAAAGTTTATAACTATTTTGTTTATGACTCTACTAAAAGTTTTTCATGACTTCACATTACCAATAGTAATGTCATTTATAATATAACACCTGGTTCAATTCTCTTTCACGGCCTTCTTGTTATGGTAATCCTCCATATAATTGCAACTATTTAACCACTTCACTTCAACTAATGCTGAATATTTACATACCAAAATACATATTATTTAATTATAAATAACTTTTAATTTCTCCTTTATATTGCAATTATATTACTATGTTGTTTTAAGTTACGTGTGTGGGAGGTTACATAATTTATGAATTTCATTTTAGGATAGTAAAAGGACTATTACAGCATATTTTAAGAAAAGGTTGTGAGAGTCAAATAACATTGTGGATCATTGCATTGTCCAGTGTCCTCTTTTACATTTATAAACTGAAGACAAGAGAGGCTGAAAATGGCCAGATATCTCATGGCTAATTAGTGGAAGAGGAAAACCCAAGCCTTAATATTAACTCGTTGCAGAATCCATTGCATCAAGTTCCAGTTATTGATTTACTAATTATTTTCTATGTTGCAAACATCAAACTTGGAGTAGCTGTTGGCCACAGTGGTCCCAGGAAACTTATTCTTTAAATGCCTAGCCTTTCTTCCTCCCCAAATCTCCACGTAAGACACAGTTTAAATCTATCTTATGAATTACTTTTTACTACAAATCAAAAGTTATTCTCTCCAATCAAACTTGAACAGTTGATTGTATATTTACAATCTTATCTCATTGGACTTTTACAAGTTACAGAGAATTTTGTGTGCGCAAGACTTTTATTTTAATTATTATAATTTTATTATGCAGAAAATATTTTACCACAAATAACATGAATCGCACATGTAGATTTTAATTTCTTTACATAAACTTTGAAATAAAATTTTTATATTTTAATGAAAGGAAATTAAACATTGGAAGTGTATTTTATGAGGAAGAAAGTAAGGATGGAATGATGTTGTCATTGTACATATATTATTTCAAAATAGATAATGTAATACTATGATACTATAAAAAGCAAAACTTCAACTGATGAGCTCACATAGGAGAAAACTCTTTAAACAGATGAAATTTAGACACAGATGGATATATATTATTTTAAGTTAAAATGCTACCAGTTAAAAATACAACTCCTGAAATTGTCTGATTGTTTCTCCATGGTGGTATTTCATTTGCTCTTATAGCCCTATATGTCCTGAAAACTGGAAGTTAGGCCTAGAAACTTGATTAGGTTCAGGTTAAGGTTTGGCAAAATTTTTTGGCAAGAATTTTTCATAGATGATGTTGTACACTTTATATTGCATCACATCAGAAGGCAGATGACATCACATTCCACTATTAGTGATACAGCATTTAATTATTTGTTTCAGGTGTTGCCCAGTGAATCTCTCCATTAAAAGCAATTTTTTGCATTTGCAATTTGTAAGTAATCTCTTAGGTGATAATTTAGCCTTGTATGCATATACTGTTCCCCAAATACCCCTCACTCAAAGGATGATAATCATTATATTAATTAATGACTATATAGAGTCACAAAATGTAAAATTTATAATTCTATTAGTCCTTATACAATTACTAACTGCTACCAGTTGTCTCTGAAGGAAGATTCCTGGAAGATGCCATATCTTAAGGAAGATGCCTGTTTACATTCCTCTGGTATGTATTATGGGCTGAATTGTGTACCCCCACCTCCAAATTTATATGTTGAAACCCTAATCTGCAGTACACCAGAATGTGACACTATTTGTAAATCAGGCCCTTAAAGAGGTGATTAGGTTAAAATGAGTTCATTAGAATCCAATCTGACTGGTGTCCTCATAAGAAGAGGAATTTGGACACACAGAGACACCAGGGGTGCATATGCACTGAAGGACAACCATGTGAAGGGGCAGTAAGGCAGTGACCATCCATAGACTAAGGAGAGAGGCCTCAGAGGAAAACAATCCTGCTGGCATCTTGATCTGGGACTGACTTTGAAACCAGATACTGGAGGGTGATAACTATTCTCTTAATCTCAGTAAGCCAATCACTGAGACATTAGTGCTTGGAGATTGAGAAGTTAGTTTAAGAGAAGAGTGAAACAACTTTCCTTAAATCTGGGGAAACAAAACATTAAAAATTAGCAATATCTCAAATGAAAAGTCATAAAAATTATAATCATCCTCATTTCACTCAGTGCCAGGATATCAACTCTTGATCTTCTGTTAACAGCCTCATGAGGCCATCGATTTTCCATTACAGTTCTGTAATTTCTTTACCCAGCTCAGTTTTATAACCTGAAAGATTTTCAGAAATCTGTATTCTAGAGTAAGTGTCTGAGTCCTCTCCATGTATATTTTTGAAGATGGAACACTTGCAAAAGCATCAGAGTAAAACAGCAACTATCTGCAAATGACAAAAAGACTCAAAAGGGCAGTTGGCAAAGAAACTTGGTATTTTTGTGACATACAACACTTCAAGATAATACCTAGAATTATGATTGAGAATCAGGACAGATCAGAATTTTAGTAATGTTATATAATTTTTATCAATAACATTTACCCACATAATATCATAGGTCCCTATGAAACAATGTTTAATTATCCATTTAACCATGGTGACAATTAAAGGCTTTCAGGCCAATGCAAAAAATTAAATAGCTGTAAGAAAAACCTTAGCACTTGTAATTAACAACCTGATAAAAATACAGATGTAAAACCCCTAACCTTTGGTAGGCTAGTCAAACAAACAAACACCTTTTATAATCTCTTTATCAATAGCAGACTAAAAGTTCAAGAAAACTATCCTTTTAAGAGAGGGGGAAAAAAACCCAAATTCTAATTTTGTACCAGCTTACTTTTGACATTAAGACTTATCTACTTAGTTGGATTTACTTTAATCTTAGTCACCTTCACCAGACATAAAACTCCTCAGGGTTTTACTTTCACAAACTTTCTACAACTTACTTTTTATTCAGATTTTGTCTCATGTTTTTCCTTTCCTAGTACCTTAGGACAAATTTATCTTTCTTAACAAAACAAAGAAAAAATATCTCTAGTCTTTATATCTTCTTTACTGAAAACATACATTTTACTTTCCCTATATACAGACTTTCTAAAAATACATGCTTTCTCATAGAAAATTTCTCAGCATGTAAAAAATTTATCAGTAAACCTAAGCATCTTTTAGTTTCTCTGAGATAAGAAATGAGATGTAGACAAATTTATGCTCAATAATAGATTTCTAATATTTTATCTTATGTGCAAATGACCTAGATACTTGACAAATTTTTATCATTTAAATTAATTTAGCAAAACTCTAAAGTTCTAAGTTACCAAAAGGAATTTGGAAGCTGTTTTCAAACATACGTACCATAAAACATAATTGTTGCACCCATTTCTATCTAAACCATTTGTTCTTAACAATTGTGTTTTGATTACCCAGGAAAACTTCATGACACGTTAGACAAAATTAGCTATCATTTTAAGCTATTATTTTTGCTAATCAGGTTCATAACAGAGATGACATGAGCTTGTTTGAAAAATAAAGTCTACATGTCTACACCATAGCAAATGTTGATAACAGTCAAAGAATCAAACTAACAAACTTAAATAAGCTTTTGTTTACCAAACTTTATTTTATATTATGTTAATTTGGAAGACATTTTGGTTAGTTTCTATTACATTTAGAAATAATTTATGTAAGTGCTTACTTTAAGCCAATTAAACAGAGCTCTTTATTTTGGCCTTACCATCCATAGTCAAGATATAGACACATACATAAAGACCCCACAGTTATTGTTTTAAAACTTTAGTAAAATGTACAGGCTCTCTTTCCAAGTGTGCAATTTAAGCCTAGACCAATTTACCTTCGGGTTGGGGATGGAACTTTCATTTGCATCTATAAAGGCCATGAGAGGAAGCTGAGACCCTAAATTTGATTATGTTCTTAAAACTACTCATTATGAGAGCTTTCTAAAAAAAATTCCAATTTAGAAGTTTTTCCAATTTAAGGATCCATAAAGAATACTGTGGTCACATGGTGTTATAAAACAATATCATCTCTTTCCTTCTTCATGGGCTCATAGCTAAAAGTTGCCCAGTTTTGGAGATTGTAGCCCAGGGGGCTACAGGTGGGGATTGAATTAGTGTTCTCTATAGCTGACTGTTACACAAGACAAACGTACCCACACAAAGACAAAATCTGACTCTTGCAGGACAAAAACAGAAGGTGAAGTCCCACAATCCCTTGGATCTCTCCCAAATGAGGGTCCCTCCTTTCAATCACACAAAATGCAAATTGAGAGACAGAGAATTGATGACTGTGTGTGTCATAGCAACTCACCTAGCAAAAACAAAATCCAAAAGTACTCACATACAAGACAAATGCATCCACACAAGGACAAAAAGTAGACCAAGGTCCAATGTGTTTCTCTAAAGAGAACCCCAAGAGTGGTTGGGCAATCACTCCACAAAAGATTTTGGGTGTGACTTATGGATCTAATCAGCCATCTCAGCAGAAGCCAGGAATAGAAATTGTGTTATACCAGCAGAAACATTGCCATCTTTAACCAAAGGGGACAGAAAATGAAGGAAGGCTGTTGGACTTCTGAGATTCTTCAGGACTGGATAACATAACTATTGGGTTATGTATGTGCTTTATCCTTCAAGAAAGGGGAAAAATTATCCTGAAGCTGGTGTTGTCTCTTCAGTTCCACAGTGGGAGGCTATCTGAGTTTCAGTGGGTAAGGCTTCCAACAACCAGGGCCTGAAGGGCAGGGCTACAACCCAGAACAGAGGGGCAATGCTGAACCACCCCCACAACAGTCGGCCCAAAAATCAGGGCTGCCGCCCCATTGAGACCACAGGACAGCACATCCAGCCAAAGAGAATTATTCTCAAGCCTTAAAATCTAATGCCCTGCTAGGATTTGAACTGGCTTAGAACCTGTCACTGCTTCCTTCTCTCCCATTTCTCCCTTTGGTATGGGAATATCTATACTATGCCTATCCCATCATTGTATTTTGAAAGTAGATAACTTGTCTAGTTTCACAGGTTGACAGCTGGAGAGGAATTTTGCCTCAGGATAAATCACACCTTAAGTCACCCACATTTGATTTAAATGATATTTAGATGAGATTTGGGACGTAGAGTTGATGCTGGAATAGGTTAAGACTTTTCAGCTGTTGGGACTGGGGTGAATGTATTTTGCATGTGGGAAGGACATGAATTTTGGGGGGCCAGTGGGTGGAATATTATGGACTGAATTGTGATGCCCAATTCATATGTTGAAGTCCTAACCACCAGTACCTCAAAGTGTGACTATATTTGGAGATGGGACACTTAAAGAGGTGACTAAGTTAGAATCAGGCTGATAGGGTGGGCCTGAATTCAATCTGACTGGTGTCCTTATAAGAGGAAATTTGCACACAGAGACACCACGGCCACTTACATGGAGGGTTGATCACATGAAGAGGTAATAAGAGAGCAGCCATCTGCAAGCCAAGGAGAGAAGCCTCAGAGGAAACCAATCCTGTTGATACCCTGATCTTGAATTTTTAGTCCTCAGAACTAAGAGGAAATAAATTTCTATTCTTTAAGACACCCAGTCTGTGGTATTTTGTTATGGCAGTCTGAGCAAACTAATGCAGTGGATTACTTGCAAACACCAAGTACAAGAGAAACTGAAAAGTATAATCCTCATTATTCTAAAAAGTGGGGATCTATTTTTATGGAAGAAGAAGAGAACTGATATTGTGGGGTTAACTCAGACTCTATCACAACCCTTGTAGAGATTCTGGATGCTGAGAAAAAAACTTTTTTCTTTTTAAAAGGGTCATGTAATGCTTAAGATTGAGAAACACTGAAATAGAGAAACATCCATAGTTAAGGTCTAAATTATGTTGCACCTACTCTGTAAGTGCTTTAGTAACCCAGAGACAACAACCTGCAACTCTTTCAATTGTTCAGTTAATAATTATTGAGTGCCAACTGTGCCAGGGAGGCAAGGCCTAAAGCAACCAGATAAAGGTGAGACATGAACTGCACCTTAAGAAGGTCAAGAATTGGGATAGATAGTGAAAATTTGGTAAGAAGACATTCCAGATATCCCTTCATAGTTAGGATGATATTCAGGCCAACCTTTATATACAGACCAAGGGTCACAAACTGAATGCCCACAGCAACTGTAATCATGATCTGTTTGGTCAGTTCAATGTTCTAAAAATAAATGAATGGACCATTGGCTAGATGCCTACTCTTCAATTTAGCCACAGTCCTCACCCCTCTCTATTGCCTTATACTTGGCTGCTTCCTGCTTAGACATTGACTCATGCCTGGACCATGAAGATATTTGCATGTACTATATAGAATAGAACATAACAAGGGTAAGGGTTGTCTGGATCATCCAAGAGTTACTCTCTACCGTTTGTCTCTTTTCTTTGCCCATTAAGAGATAGACACTGTCCTGAAACATGATCTTAATCAGAAGAGTTTGCTTGACCACAAAAGGGAAATAATCAGTGGCTACTCAGCATAGTGACTTTTCTAATTTATTTGTGGGACAGAAAGGAGGACAATAGCATTAAAGAACTGATGAGACAGAACAGATATAAATCAGGAACTATCAAATCAAGGCAAGCATCCAACAAACATTGGGCTGAATGTGCACAGCTCATCCAGCAACCCTTAATGCACCTGGGCTTCAAAGAGTGGTCAAGGGGATTTCTAGAGGACAATGGAAAGAGAGAAGTTATGCTTAGGCTTAAGCTTGGGTTATGCTTAGCACAACTTTTAGTGAATAAGTGAGGTGGATTTTGTTTGCTAAGTTGTTTCAAAGGTTCTGACAACCAAAATTTTCGCAGTTTTAAACTTTGATTCAGAATAATAATGTAGACATTTCACTAAGATTGCAAAGTTTAGCAAAGAGATATCTCTAGGAGGGAATTTAATAGGACTTTAAAACTCACATTTATAATACATATCCCATACTCCTAACTTCCTTCCACTTCTCTAACATACTCTCCTTTCTTTAAACATTTATTCAATGTCTATTATTGTCTTTGACATTGTTCCAGGATTTAGGGATACAAAAATGTATGTGACAATATGCATGCACTCAAAGTGATCACAACTTATTTTTGAGGCAGGTGAAGAGGTAGTAGAGGTTACCAAAAAAGAGATGTCGATACCACGTTAGATCAAAGCTATGAAAAAGAGAGAGACATCCACTGAACAGTCGTGTATTTTGAAACATCTTAGAAGACCTCATCTGACTACAATGGACAGCTTAGACTCTGCTGCAGCTGGCTGTAGGAGCAAGAGTCTGCTTCCATAACTCATCAATAAAATGCAGGCAGAGAGCACTCCTAGGGAGCACAAATGTGACATGCTCTTGCCTGGTGCTTGGAGATACCAACTTGCCTGGTCATCATAAAATATATATGAGGCCTTTGGTGCCAAACATAAACCTAGAGACATTCACTCACGAACTCATGAAACAAAACCAAAGTCCTAATGCATCTTACTTCTAGCTGTCACTTGAAGGTAGCTTTCAGGAAAACCTCTGATGAGCAAACAACGGCAGTGAAAAGCATGGCTTTAATTCTCCTTTCTAGTTAGTTGTATCAGGGAGATTTAAAACCATCCCCAAACAATGAAACAAAGTGAGGCATTAACAAGTCTAGATGCTTGGTTTTTCTTATGGAAAGTGCTTCCCTGCACTACTACAGTGAAGTTACTGGGGACTTCACATGTATGGAAATACTTCTCGTAAGGGAAGTTTTCCATTAGTGTAAAAAGGATGTTTGGGCTTTGGAGCCAGATAAAGCTCAGTCTAGGGTCACCTTCCACTAGTTGACAGGTTTGGGGAGGTTACTTTTTGTCTCTGAATGGTAGTACCTAATCTGTGAAACAGGCATAGTTATCTACTTTCCACAGTTGTTGAATGATTAAATTCTACATTGTATTCAAAAGGCATGTATAGCATAGTCTACAACCATGACAAATCCCTCCCTTGTCTCTAATGCTTAACAATTTATGTTTTTAATAAGATAATTTAAAGATAAAATAAGTGGAATTGTGATCTATTCGCATCTGTGGGGCAGGGGGGGGATATTTAAGACCCTAGTAGGGCTAACCTTGCAAAGCCAATCTATGAAGTGTCAAAGCTCCTACCACTGTTCTTATTATTAAAATCTTAGAAGCATCATTGACTAAATCCTTTTCTCCAAACCTTTCCATTCCTCACTCAATCTTGTTAATTTTTCATTCCCTAAGTCTCTTACATCAGCCATGTCAGGGAGGAAAAAATTTTCCTCTGTGCTCTTAGATTCATTAACTGAGGGCCTGCAAATTAAACTGACAAAAGACAGGTTAATAAGAGAAAAAAGATTTATTCATGTGCACACAGGAGCTAACAAAATAAGTAGCTAGCTCACTAAATGCTTAAAGGCACAGGCTTACATGCTTAACTTAGTAGGGAAAAGGGCTGGGGGAAAAGTTCTTGTATGGGAAGAACAAATAAGTTTGCTTAGAAAAGACAAATGGAGTTTTAGGTAAACAAATCTTACAAAGAGGGTTCTAACAAGCTCCTTGAAAGATGCATTCAGTACAGTATTAGTTCACTGAGTCTAAGTAATATTCAGTTTTAATACATGTAGTAAATTGTTTAAACAATTTTATATAATATGGGTTCTGACAAGCTACTTACTAGATGCGTTCCATATATCTTTGTTTGAATCTAATTTATACATTCTCTATAACACATGCAGGAGAGGTTTATTTGACATTTCTAATGAAGATGATTCTTCCAGCTAAATTCAACATAAAGTTTTTGAAAATGTTTGTTTATGCAGGTGCAAGTGGTCTGTCTTTTTCATGGTCATGAAACTCCCCAAGAGAGGGGATTTATGATATGTTTATTCTCAATCTTCTTCCTAGGCATAGACTCACGTCAAAGTGAGAATTTATGGCAGTCTCTTTTCCTAGAAGTTGCTGCTTTTAATTACATAAGAGAAGCTCTGAGAAGACTTCTTTCTGCATCTGTTGTATCTCACATGTCTTCAGTTTAAAGTGACAAAGTATTTTCACATATGGAGGTATGTGGGCTAGCTATTCTGGTTTAAAACTGATTTGGCTTGAACCAAAGAAACCTGACTTATGGCCCATCAAACATACATTATACATCTGTTTTAACCATTAAAGTAAAGAGTTCATTAAACATTATCTCAAAATAAAAGAATGTACTCTATTAAGATAAGAATGCATACTTCCCCTCTTATAACACCAGTATGGGTAATGCCTATATCAGTACTCCTGAAGATAAGTTCCCTTCTCTAGACAGTAGGGTCATGTTGACTTGCTATTTTGCAACTGAATACCTCTTTGAAACTTCAATGAATTTGTATCCTGGGCATGTTTAATGTATGTTCTTTGTTCTAAAAAGGTATAAAACTGTACTGAAAACCATACTTCTCCAGAAGGCTTTCTTCCTTTGTGGAAACTGACTTCTCAGATTATAATCCTTAGTTTGGCTCAAGTAAAGGTAACTTATCTCTTATCTATAGAATTGATTATTTGTGTCAACAAATATAATCTTCACACCAACTCTGGGATTCTGAGTAGGTCTCCACAGTCAGTCACTTCTTCCCCCATTCCCACAGCCATCACTTCAGTAACAGACTGGCATCTTTGCAGGGTGGATGAATAAGGACCAGAAGGTGGTCACCCTAGCATAGACTTCACCTTCTGGTGTTGCTGTCTCTTTACTCAAAAGAGGAAACCAGACACGTGGAAATACTGAAAATGTGGGAAAGATGATTAATCTGATTCTTTTCTTTTTTTTAATTTTATAATTAGCATATATCAATATTCTTTTTTTTTTTTTAAAGATTGGCACCTGAGCTAACAACTGTTGCCAATCTTCTTTTTTTCCCACTTTATTCTCCCCCAATCACCTCAGTACATAGCTATATATTTTAGTTGTGGGTCCTTCTAGTTGTGGCGTGTGGGACACTGCCTCAGCATGGCGTAATGAGCGGTGCCATGTCAGCACCCAGGATCTGAACTCGTGAAACCCTGGGCAGCTGAAGCAGAGCACATGAACTTAACAACTCAGCCACAGGGCTGGTCCTAATCTGACTCTTATTTCTACAAGGAATGACTCCTCCAGTCAGCAACGGAAATAAATGAAGATCAACCAAATAAGAGCAGGCAAAGGCTATTCAGAGCTTGCTATAGCAAGGGAGTCAGCCACTACCACTTGCATTTGACAGAGATTCAAAGGCAGGCAGAGGAGTGGGGAAGCTTTAAGGAAGTCCAAGTATGCCCTCACTGGAGGCTGTTGACATGGGGAAAGTGTAGATGGGGTAACTAGAAGTGGGGCATCCTATGTGATTAATTAGGGGAGTATATGTGGTTTTCTGTGGTTGGACCTAAATTGGAAGTGGGGATAAAAATTAGGGAAGCTGTCAGTTATTAATCGAATCTTGGCCATTTTGGACCAATGGTACCAGGACTATTGTTTGGCTTCCTGGACTATTTGCAGGAAATAGCAGTCTGACTCCCCACAAGACTGACTTGTAGATAGTAGGCTGGCTACTGTAGATAATTGATTGGTTTTCTGAGCTATATGCCACAGATTGTGAGTCAGAGTTCTATTTTTATATATGGTCTAGTCATTGTCCATTTGTATATTCAGCCTCTTAGTGCTAACCCCGCACTCTGATATTGAACCTCTTAATTTCAACTTCTGTGTCCAATGTGTAATAAGCCAATCACTGAGACTGAGTGCTTGGAGAGGGAGAAAGGTGTAATCAAATTAGCCAAAATGAGAAGATGGGAGGATGACTTCTCTCAAATCCATTGACAAATAAACATGGAAAGTAATAGGATATATTGGAGTATATGAGGAAGCCATTTTGTGTAAACCTAATTCGGCCTGATCTTGTCTTTCCAAAAGGGTCTGAACAAGGCTGTTGAGCATGCATTGTATATCTGCTTTAGAGATTCCCTATGGCAAGAGCAAAGGCCCTTGAGATAAAGGTGCAATTTCTCTCCCCCTCCCAACATTGGCATCTCCTTAAAGATTAAGCATCTTTCTTTAGGCTGGGAACCAATTGCAGCGCTCATCTGTGACCACCCAGCCCGAGGCAACACATCTGCCACCACGCAGCATTCACTAAGACAGCAGACCTATCTGCCGTTTCCATCAAGCGCTGTGCTGACAGAGCAGCCTCGTGACTATTGTAAAAGGGACATTTCAATCATATGTGAAACATACTCTTGAGGGTATATAACCACCCTGTGTACCCCCACTTCTTTGGAGTGCTCTGTTCCTTTGTGGAAAGACTCTCCCGGGTTATAATCCTCAGATTTAAGCTCAGAATAAACTCACCCAAATTTTCATTTATAGATTGGTTATGGATTATTTTCGCTGACACCATCTTTACGAAAGAAGAAAGCAGGGGGTCTTTATAGAGCTAAGAGGCTTGGAAGGAAGAGATTCACAGAAACAAAGGGGAAATATGTGTTTCTTTCACTCCAGATAACCGCTTGAGCAATCAGACTACTGGGTATCAATGGCAGCAAGGGACTGGTTATCTGGTGATCATAACTTCTTTGAAGACATTCTTTTTTTCCTGCAAAACAAACTCATAAATCTTTGTGATCCTTGAATCACACCTCAGGTTAAACAAGAAAACAGGAAATCAGTAAGATTAACTTCTTTTCTTCTGTGCCTATGTTGGGAACAAGGTCTAAGGGTAATCATGTTCTTATTGAGTATTTACAGTAATCCTCAGGTACCTGGCTTCAACCCCCACCAACTCTGCCAAGTGGACATCCTCATTTTATGGATAGGGAAACTAAGGCACATCTTTCAAGTTTACCTGGCTAGAGTAGGGGAGGAAGACATTTTCTCTACCCTCTCTGGGTTCATCTGGCCAGAGAACGACTTAAATTCACATGAGACAGAATAGCAGGAGAAAATTAAACAAAGCTTTATAACATGTATACATGGGAGGCTCAGGCAAGCTGAGCAACTTGCCAAAATGGCTGAAGCCCCCACCTTAAATATCATATCCAGCTAAAGACAAAGGAGGATGTTGGGGGTGGGGGGAGTCACTTACAGGAGGTTACCAGACAAGCACAATAAACAAATGCAGATTTAAGTCCTTGCCTTCCCCATTGATTAAGAGTTTCTAAAGATAAGGTCATCCCCCTTCTTCCTGGTAGAGAGGGAGATATCTTTACAGATGGAGATATCCTTTACAATGTAAATGTCTCTTCCAAAGGGTAAATTCTACTTTTCAGTTGCATTCCTGTCTGCAAAGAAACAAGCCCCAAATAATCATCATGCCAAAGAGACATATCTTGGGGTGGCCAATTCCAGGCCCCCACACTAGTAAAGGAGCAAAGCCAGGATTTAAATATAATCGGTCTGGTTTGCAAATTTGTGCTGTTAACTCTTTCACAAGAAAACCTTTTAGCATCTTTATCAATTTACTAATGCCTGGCTGATTCAGTGCATACACAGACACCACCCCACCCCTGCCATCCACCATCACACATACACTTAGGAGGGCATTTAAAATAACCCTTTCCAATCCTGTCCAGGTAGGTATTACTCACTTTTATTATCAAGATGTCTTCTGAGCTTGTAACTTTGTTTATCTGAGTGGATCACATCTTTATTGCAATTCACCTAGAACAGGACTCCTTAAATCTGATTCCTGTTAACTCTTCAGGTAATAACCTGTAGGTGTGCTATGCTGGACACTTCCTTGGAGGTTTTTGTAATCTTTTTAATCAGAACACCTAAGTATCAGCTTCCTATACCCATCATCAGGATCAACCTTCAGATATAGCCAGAATCCAACCACTTCTCCCCACCTCTACGCCTCTTACAAATCACCCTGTCTCTTGCCTGGATTATTGTGTCAGCTTCCTCACTGTTCTTCCAGTCTCTGCCCTTCACTTAGTTCTTCCCCACTGTGCCCAGTCTGTCTTCTACACAGCAGTTGGGGGTAATCCTTTTAAAGTGTTGACAAAAATAATCCATAACTAATTTATAAACGAAAATTTGGGTGAGTTTATTCTGAGCTAAAATGTGAGGACCATGGCCCGGGGCCTTTCTTCCCAAAGGAAGAAAGGGAACCAAAGAAGTGAGGTGTACAGAGTGGTTATATACCCCCAAAGAGGATGTTTCACATATGCTTGAAATATCCCTTTTACAATAGTCGTGAGACTGCTCTGTCGGCACAGTGATTGATGGACACAGCAGGTAGGTCTGCTGTCTCAGTGAACACAGCAGGGTGGCAGGTCTGTTGTCTGGAGCTGGGTGATCACAGGTGAGCTGCGTGGTCAAAGGCAAGCACAGCAATCAGTTCCTAGCCTAAGGAAAGATGCTTATCCTTAAGGAAATGCCAGTGTGGGGGGGAGTTGTGCCTTTATCTTAAGGCCATTTGTTCTTGCCATTGTAAATGTTTAAATCAGGTATACAATGCATGCTCAATGGCCACTTCAGGACCTTTTGGGGAAAAAAAACAAAGTCAGGCCGAATTAGGTTTACACCAAATGGCTTCCTCATATACTCCAATATATCCTATTGCTGGCCATTTCTATTTGTCAAAAGCATAAGCCAGATCGTGTTTCCAGCTCAATATCTTCAAAATTATATCCCAATTATCCAGAAGGAAATCCTTACAATGGACTACAAATCTGGGCTTCCATTTTCTCTTTAAATTCCAGTCCTACCACCACTACAGGAGCACAGGGCTCCACTCCAATGATGCTTTCTGAAAGTTCCCGAGGCCGCAGCTGCTCTTGCCTCTGGGCCTTTGATTAATTCCTGTTCAGTACCTCTCCCTATCTTTAGGTCTCTGCTCCTGGCAATCTGCCACAGAGGCCTGGCCTGACACTCCTATTTTTAATAATACTCAGCCCTAACCCCCAAATGTTTCACCCAGTTAATTTTTTTTCCTGGCACTTACCAACAACATTTGACATATACACATTATTTATTCTAATTATCTATCACTCCTCACTAGATTGAAGTGGGCAGCCACTAGGCCTATTTTGTTTACTTCTATTATCCCTAATGGCCAGAATAGTACCCAGCCCAAAGAAGGTATAGATAAATATTTGTTGAATAAATTAAATAAGTGTTCATCATTCACGTAGACTCCATGTTGCAGAGAGCTGAGTTTTGCAATGGGACTGAAGGTCAACCCAGCCACTCCTTTATTTGCCTCCTTTTGTGACACAAAAGCCCCAGGTTCTGGGTCCTTCCTACTCAGGGGCAGCTGAGCAGGCCTGGGACATGTTCGGTCCGGTGGCAAACAACAGATCAGAGAATTTCTTCCAATTCCAAGCCATAGACTGAGAATTGTTCCAGTAAACAGAGTTTTCTTCATATTATTACTTTTTCAGTAATATCTGTGTGCTTTATGATTTGTGCTCAGGAAAACAGCCTTGCAGCCCAGCCCCTCACCCTATTCCCCATTCATGCAAAGTACCCACCCATCATCTGGGACCAGGTGGAAGGCACACAGAAAAAGTATCAGGTTGGGAAGAAAGTATCATCAAAGTTTTAACTTTGTATTTTGAAAAAAATTATACAAATTACAGGAAGTTAAACTCAGCAAAACAATCTTCTCAATGGAGATACAGAGGCAAGAGGAAGGATACGTCAGGCACTAGCATATTGTTCAAAATGTAATAGAAACATAATTCACATACATGTCACTACACATATTACAGAGTGAACACATGCTGAAGTTCTATATTACCTACTAATGAGGGAACCAGTAGGACAACAAAACTGCTTCAAAGGAGAAAGCAGGCAACTGATGTGAATATATAGCCAGGGAAAAAGTAGGCGAAAGGAAACTCTTGGTATTGATGTGGGGTCGGTGAGCCAAGGAGTCGAAAGAAAGATTTCTTAGACTCTTAAGATCTGGCAGTAGTGCTCTTTTATTTAGAGAATAGAATAGCATGGGGACAGGACCCATGGGCAGTCAGGCTGCTGCATGGGGGCAGGGCCCACGGACAGGAGGAGCCACTGCTGCTGCCACTTCTGCTGTTTCTGCTGCAAAGTTGGGTGGAGAGTAAGGCTAAATTTGAGACTTATCTCTTTACAAGACAAAAAAAGTTAAAATGGTACCAGCGCTGGTAGGGTCCGGCCATTGGGCAGTCCCACAACTTTTAGATAAGAAGCAAACCGGATTGAGTAAATGGCTGAAGTCACTGCTTAAATATTATCCTCAGCTAAAGACAAAGGAGGATTTGGGGGGGAGGTCAGTTACGTGAGGTTGCCAGACAGTAAACAACTTAAGTTCTTGCCTCTGGCATTGATTAAGAGTTTCTAGAGATAAGGCCATCCCCCTTCTTCCTGGCACAGAGAGAGAGGCATCTTCACAGATAGAGGTTTCCCTTAGAAATGTAAATATTTCCCAACAAAGGGACAAGCAAATTCCACTTCTCAGAGCCTGCCTCTCATCTGTAGTTTTAAAATTAACCAGCCTAAAAATCCTCATCATAAACCATTTTAAAATTAACCAGCCTAAAAATTCTCATCATAAACCCCCCCTGAACCCATTTGGCCCCGAAATCTTTTGGGGATATGGACGATGGTCAGTCTTCTGTAACTACTTCCAGCTGTACAAGGTCATAGAGCTGTCCCTAAATGGGGCCATAGGTACAGGCAGGAGGTTCAGAGGACCGGAAGGCTGCACCCGTGGAGTCCAAGGCTGACAAGGTATACAGATCTTCTGGCGACGAGAGAAGCATTTGACGAGAGGTGGTCCAGGAGGTGAAACTTTGTTGACATGCAGAAGACAAACAATGAAATAGGCAACAAATTATAATAAGAAATACAAGTAAGATGATTAACCCAATGAATAAGGTTTTGATAGTAGTCTAGAAACCTGGTCCTGACCAAGAGTTCAACCAGTCATTTAGAGATAGGGTAGGGTCAGACATGGACTTAATTTGGTGGCTCATATCAGATAGGAAGCCAGAGATATTTTGATGGTAGTCAGTAATATAAACACAGCATTCAGTTTTTATAATGGCACAAGTGCCCCCCCTGTGCTGCTGTCAAGACATCCAGTGCCATTCGGTTTTGGAGGACTGCCTTACATATTTGGGATACTTCTAAATCGAGCAGAGAAAGGCTATGCTGTGTTTCATTTAATGCTTTCATAGCAAATTTGTTTAGAGCTTCCATGGGCCAGATGACACTTTCGATTCCTAATTGGGGAAGGAAAATTGAGGCAACATGGTCATACCAGTGGAAGACACAGCGTGTCCAGTGCTCTTGCAGGTTGGGTAGGTTAGCAGGAGGAGATATAGTAAATGTAGTTCTACCTTGCATCCAGATGAAGTCTAGGGTGCATTGTCCAATCCATCCAGGTGGCAGCCAAGGCCATAAGTTGGAGGCACATAGCAACTGAGTGCCATTAGGGGCTAACCAACGTATGCTGGGCCGTCTATCCTAGTCAGTCCCAAACCAATCAGTATTTCTTAAGGCTATGATATGAGAACACATATAACAGGGAATTTTTCCCATAGGTCGGGTGCTATTAGGCCATATATCACAGGTGTGATTGGTTTGTTCCCAACATAGAGTGGCCTTTTGACTGAGTTGACCACTAGTAGAAGTGAGCCAAATTTGATACAGTCCATCCTGTGTATATTGATAAGTTGGGGACTTTACCTTTGGAAGTTTTTGTTTATGATCCACCCGTGACAAGGCAAATTTACTTAGTATTTGGGCAGTAGTATTGAAGGAAAAGGTTTGATTGTGGCCAGGGTACTCCGAGGTATCAGAGACAGATGGCCACAAGGAGACATTATGATTAGTAATAGATGAATCCTGTGGAAGAATAGAACTAGAATCTAATATCCATGAATGTGTACTAAGATTATACTGAAACATAATTTTCTCTCCAAAATCACCCTCATTTTTATAAAAGATAGCCAAATTAAGATAAACTAGTTTGCAAAATAAGTGTAGTTTCAATAAAACTTGGTCCAATTATTTACATAAGTGCAGCAAGAATGGCAATTGATTATACAGGTTTTTTAAATCTGCTTTGCTGGAATTTTTATGAGGAATCTCAGATTGAACTCTAAAGGCCTCTCGAGGCCTGAAAAGCCAAGCCAAGGACTTGCCATCAGATTTTTGCCTGCAGTACCTCCAGATTTGGGTGGACTCCTCTCTTCTCCAGGTCCCCCAAAACATTCTGAGGCTCCTTGCACCTGCCAGATAAGCAAGCTTCCTTACTTACCGGGCAAGATTGCCAGAATCTCTGTAAACAAGGTACCAGGCCCATATTTCCAAGCAGCTTTATTTCCAGAAAGTCAACGTTATTCCTCAAAGGCAGTATTGTCATATCCAAGCCTGTATATTTCTCAAATATGACATTCCAGTCAAAGCTTTGGTAATATAACCAATGTGTCCTGTTATAAGGAGAACAGATCCTTATTGAACTTATGCAAATAACTATATTGCCACGATATAACCATACTCACTCACAAAGAGTTTCCAAATTCTGGAGGGATCAGGTAGGGAGAAAAAGATAAATGTTCCATTTCTGCTCATAAAGTTATAATTTCACTAAATTGCTCTAAGTCATAGTTAGCATAAGATAAAAGAGAAAAAGATTTCCTTAAATATGAGAAAACAAAACAACACATCAGAACTCAAGAATATTTCAAACAGAAGTCATAAAAAATTATAATCCTCCTCGTCAGTTCACACAGTCCTGTTTAATTGATTATTGAGTTTAATCTTCTGTTAGCAGATCTATGAGCACAGTTTCTCTGTTAGAATTTTGTAATTTCTTAGCCAGTTCAGTTTTATAATCTGCAAGTTTATCAGAAACCTGTAGTTTAGAATCCTGTGTCAGAATCCTTTCCAGGAATTTCTCTGAAAATGAAACATATTTGCAAAAGCAAAAAGCATCAGAGTAAAACAGCAACTATCTGTGAATGGACAAAAGACTCAAAAGGGCAATTGACAAAGAAACTTGGCTACTTCTGTGACATACAACACTTCAAGATAACAACTGGAGTTATGACCAATAACCAGGACAGATCAGAATTTTAAGAATGCTATATAACTGTAAGACACCTATATTAATAACATTCACCCAGATAATACCACCTAAGAAAGTTTATCATCGCTTATTTGACAATACTTCCCATGTAGTTTAACATACCAAATAAGCCTAATTAGTTTAGAATCTTCCACCTTATAGGAAGATAGAGCAAATTTCTCTGTGAAGTCCCAGGGGCTCTCTAAAAATCTGCAGAGAAATTCTCTTCCTTCATCCAGGCCAAAGGAAAGCCTTTATTCAGGATTTGAATATTTGACAAGAAGCTTGTCAAAAATACCAAAAGACTTTAAAACACTTGTTCAAACAATGCTCACTGTCAGACAATGCTCAGGTATCCATTTAAAGTGACAACAGAAACAATCAAAAATCTTAAGAGTGACCTTAGTCATTATTTTAACAAAACAGATTTGTCTTACTCAAAGGAACACCTTTTATAACCTCTTTATCAAGAGCAGACCAAAAGTTCAGGAAAATTATCTTGAGAGAAAAACCAAATTTTAATTTCTGCACCAGCTTATTATTAACATTAAAACTCATTTACTTAACTGGATTTACTTTAATCTTAGTCTACTTCACCAGGCATAAAACTCCTTTCAGAATTTCTCCTTCACAAACCTACTACAACTTTCTTTTTGCCTTCAGAATTTGTCCCAAAGTCTTTCTTTTTTCCTTTCTAGTACTTTAGGACAAATTTATCTTTCTTAACTCATCAAACAAAAATACTTCCATTCTTTGTACCTTCTTTACTGAAAACATACATTTTACTTTCCTTGAATATAGAGCTGTTTTCCTCATTAATTTCCAGTAGCTTTCATTATATAGGTTAATAAGACCTTTTAACCCTTAACAGACCATAGTAAACACTAAAAAGGTAAGCAATCACGAATTGTCTTTTATATCGGTATTCTAAACACTTCATAATTTCAGAAACACGCCATTTTACAATAAAACACAGGGCATGCTTTTTAATAGACCCAAACGCTTTTAGCCTCTTTACAATAAGAAGCCAAAAGTAAATAACTTAGGTACGTTTAGCAATAATGTTTCAGTGTTCTATCCAATTCAAAAATGACCCAGATACTCAGATTTTTATCATTGAACTTAACTTGGCAAAACTCAAGATTGTTACCAAAAAGAATTTGGAAGCTGTTTTTCTTTTTTTTTTCCCAAGTATACAGACCATAAAACAGTTATTGTACCCACTTTTATCTATTTAAACCGTTTGTTTCCAACAATTATGTTCAGATTACCTACAAAAACGTCACGAGACATTAGACAAAACTGGTCATCATTTAAAGCTATTATTTTGCTGATGAATTTAACAGACAACGTGAACTTATTTGACTAGTAAACCCAGGCTGCATGCCTGCATCGTATGCAAATACCAACAACTCTGACAAGACTATTTTCAATCAAATCAACAAACTTAAACAAGCTTTCATTTACCAAAGGTTAATTCACATCAAGTTAACTTGAAAGACATTGGATTAATTTCTACTACATTTAGAATTTATCTAAGTGCTTACTTTAAGCCAATTAAACAGAGCTCTTAATTTTGGCAATACCATCCGGAGGTAAAATATCACACATATAACGTACACATAGACACACGTACACAGAGACTGCACAGCTATTGTTTTCTTTACCGATATTTGTGGTGAAGATACTCAAGATGCTAGATTTTTTGGCAAGGGCACTCTTATGGACGTTTTGCCTCTCCCCTCCTCTCTTTTTTTTTTTTCAGTCTTAGGAATTAATGATGGGCTAGATAATATTTCCTGGAGAGGGGAGATGATAATCCTTTTTGTGATAAAGGAACTAGGTGGAATCTGAACTGCCTCTAGAGCTGTATTTCCAGTTTTTGCAAGGATTTTCTAAGAACAGTTGCTCTTGATTTCCCAGAAACTGGATTGTAACTCAAATTACATTCCAGGTTGATCTACCTGTCCAACTGCATCACAAAGACACAGAGAAACCCCTCAAATTTTCTCCCAGATGGAGTTAGAATGCATCCGCAGGGTGGATCTCTGGGGATGCTTAGGGGCCTTCCCCATGGCGGTAAAGCCAGTGTGTCTGGTTGACAGCAGCTGGAGAAAGGGTGCAGTGGCCGATTGCGGGTGTTGACATAGTTATAAGATTTAGTCAAGTCCCGCTCAGCCTGGGCACTTTGTCTCTGAGCCAGCACAGTTGAGGCAGGGAAGCAGGAGGCAAAGGCCTAGAACTGGCTGGAGGCTGGGGCTCCCAGCGCCAGGCTTGAGAGTTGAATCCCTGGCAAAAGGCTTATTTTTTCAATTTTACAGAAGGTCAAGTTTCTGCTCAGGTCCAGCCTGAACTTAACCTCCATTTGGTGGCAACAGAGGAGATGATGAATGAAACAGACAAAGAAAGGAAGAGATCAGACCTCACCCTCATGGCCTCTTCCAGAGGGTTATCCAGATAAGAGTCACACAACAGTTCCGGTGCTGGGGCACATTACCCTAGCATGACAGTTCACAGAATGAATCACAGGTCTCCTACCATCATAACTGACTCAGTAGGTGACTAAAATACTCAACGAGTCAACCGCCAAGAGAAGGCACCCCACTTGGGGTCGCTGGGGTGATCAGGAACAGAAACCAGAGTGGGGGCTCCCACGGGTGGAGCCTTTGACTCTTTAAAGATTTCTTTGTTTCCCAATTGCAAAGCTCAAAAGGAGATGAAAATGGCCATTGTAACTCCAAGAGAGACAAAAGAAACGGGTCCATCACCTTGAAAATCCCCCCTGAACCTAGGGCAGCGTCCTACCCGTGGTTCCTACTGTGGGGTTCCTATAGCAAGGGGTGATGGGGGCGCCCCCTGGCATTGCACCCCTTGTATACCTTCCCTGTTATGCCCGGCAGTAACAGGTGCCTGGTGCCTATTCTGCCTGGCAACATAGGCCTGGTGAATGGTCCCCGAGAGAAAAGGAGAAAGAAAAGGAGCCATTACCTTGAAAATCCCCCCATTGGGGTTCCTGTAGCAAGGGATGATGGGGGCATCCCTTGAACATCTTCCCTATTCTGCCTGGCAGTAATAGGTGCCTGGTGAATGGTCCCCAGGATAAAAGGATAGAGAAAAACAGTGAGGAATTTTCCGCCAGTCTGGGGGACATTCTACCCAATTGTATCCTGGAGCCATTCTCCCAAGAAGGGGTTCCCATACTCCACCAAAGGTTAGAGTTTGGTACTTTCCTTGAACTGGAGTCCCGAGTAGGACCTTCCTGCAGCTCAAAGAGTGGTCAGGTGCCATGGGAGGGATCCCAATCCAGCCTTAGGAAATGAAACCTTCCACGGGAGTCTTGGAGATTGGCGACCGTCCTAATGACTTAAGTGGCCAACCCATACCCACGTAAAATTTATATATTAGAGATAGAGTCAAGAAGGAATGGATTAATTCATTCTTCATCACCCTGAGGCTTAAGGTACTGATTCTCTTCAAGCTGAATGCCACAATTTGCCCCATAGAGTAGCCATGGGCAGCAAATGTGGGTTCATACAGCCATCCAAGAAAGTTGCCGATGGAGAAGTGAATTTAGATCCATCCTCAAAAAAGAGAAAGATACAAGGAAAAAGGGCACTTACCAGAACAGCTCACAAGCTGATGAAGCAAGTTCCCTGTACGGGCCACCAGAAATGATGCAGGGTCAGTGAGCCGAGGAGTCGAAAGATTTCTTAGACTCTTAAGATCTGGCAGTAGTGCCCTTTTATTTAGAGAATAGAATAGCATGGGGACAGGACCCATGGGCAGTCAGAGCTTCTGCTGCCGGCATGGGGACAGGACCCATAGGCAGTCAGGCTGCTGCGTGGGGACAGGGCCCACGGGCAGGAGAAGCCATTGCTGCTGCCGCTTCTGCTGCTTCTGCTGCAAAGTTGGGTGGAGAGTAAGGCTTAAAGTTAAGGCACAGGTGTGTGAGTTACGTCTTTACAAGACAATAAAAGTTAAAATGGTATCCGTGCTGGTAGGGTCTGGCCATTGGGCAGTCCCACAACTTTTAGATAAGAAGCAAACCGGATTGAGTAAATGGCTGAAGTCACTGCTTAAATATTATCCTCAGCTAAAGACAAAGGAGGATTTGGGGGGGAGGTCAGTTACGTGAGGTTGCCAGACAGTAAACAACTTAAGTTCTTGCCTCTGGCATTGATTAAGAGTTTCTAGAGATAAGGCCATCCCCCTTCTTCCTGGCACAGAGAGAGAGGCATCTTCACAGATAGAGGTTTCCCTTAGAAATGTAAATATTTCCCAACAAAGGGACAAGCAAATTCCACTCCTCGGAGCCTGCCTCTCATCTGTAGTTTTAAAATTAACCAGCCTAAAAATCCTCATCAATATGAGATCCATAAATTAAATAGAAAAGTGGTTAAGGTTCTGACCCTAGCAGAGGTCAGTTGCATTTTTACAGTATGAGATCATCTATATTGTCTCTTGAAAAAAACCGTTTGCACCTCTAGTATACAACTAGCCTTTCCCCTTAGTTTTCTACCAGTTAGTGACTGCCCTGAAAAAGACTAGTAAAATGCCTCAATTGTCAATAGTAAGTCAAAGTTACTAGGGTCCCAAGACCCTTGTTTGTCTTGTCTGAGGTGCCTTACCATGACTATGAAGGCCACAGGCTTATTTTCTGCTGTACTTTCAAGTTCTGGTTCTATCAGGAATAGTCTGCTGGTGCATGTTTTATAGTCATCAGATGAGTACATGTGTTGAAACCTGGAAAGTGTTTGAGACTCGCCTTAAGTGACACCTATGTCATGAATCTCCTTCCTCCACCTCCAGTCATGGGTGGGCTCATGTCCTTTATGCTCCTTTATTAACCTCGACTTCCCTGGTCTCTGCATTCAGCACTGTATCATAGTCATGTGAGAAACTCTCTTCTCCTTTACACTCCAGGTGTAGTTTTCTTACATGCTGGCCCTCCAGCTCAGGTGGTCTACATCTTACAAGTTCAGTAAATGCTTATTTGGCCCACATTGAAATCCACCCTCCAGCTGCTGAGTTTGAGGTGTCCTTTGCCTCTGTGAACCGCCTTTCCACCCCCACTACCTGCGCCC
This sequence comes from Equus quagga, assembly GCF_021613505.1. Taxonomy (NCBI): domain Eukaryota; kingdom Metazoa; phylum Chordata; class Mammalia; order Perissodactyla; family Equidae; genus Equus; species Equus quagga. The sequence continues at coordinate 50,904,748 of NC_060274.1, read as the reverse complement.
TCCATAGTTTTTTCGCAACGTGCCTCAGATTCCACCTCATTTGTGCAGTTGTTCAACGTGGTCAAGTCCAGGCAAGGGCAGGAGGATGCTGGCATAAAAAGCACCGACAACTAAGTAAGAGATTGTAGGGGAGGAGGACATTTCCTCTCCCCAAATGTGGGTTCGTCTGGCTGGAGAACGAATTAAATTCACATGAGACAGAATAGCAAGAGAAAATTAAACAAAGCTTTATGAGGAACCATGACCCGGGGCCTTTCTTCCCGAAGGAAGAAAGGGCACCGAAGAAGTGGGGTGCACAGAGTGGTTATATAGCCCCCAAACGGGGTGTTTCACATGTGATTGAAATGTCCCTCCCACAACAGTCACAAGATTGCCCTGTCGGCACAGTGCTTGATGGACACAGCAGGTAATGGTCTGCTATCTCGGTGGGCGTAGCAGGAGGCAAGTCTATGTCTGGAGCTGGGCGGTCACAGGTGAGCGCAGCAGCAATCGGTTCCTAGCCTAAGGAAAGATGCTTAATCCTTAAGGAATGCCAAAGTTGGGAGGGGGAGGGAAGTCAGTTACAGGAGGTTACCAGACTAGCACAATAAAATGCAGATTTTAAGTCCTTGCCTTTGGTATTGATTAAGAGTTTTCGGAGAGTAGGTCGTCGCCTTTCTTCTTCCTGGTACAGAGAGGGAGGCACCTTTTACAGATAGAGATTTACCTTACAAATGTAAACGTGTCCTAACAAAGGGCAAGTTCCACTCCTCAGAGCCTCCTTCCCTGTCCCAGTTTATCAAAAGCAATCAGCCTCAAATAATCCTGATGCCAAAGAGACATATCTTGGCGTGGCCAATTCCAGGTCCCCACAAGATGAAGTGCAGGGAACCTTCTATTCCCAGTCTACCTCCCTCGTCCCTTGGCTGTTCTTCCCGTCACACGTGGGTAGGGCGCACGCCCCGGCGGTTCGCAGGAATTGGAAGAGAATGAAGAACATGGAGGCACAGGACGCAAGATGGAGCAATGGGTTCATTTACAGCCACCTCCCTCAGGAACAAGCCTTGCCCGGCGGAGACTTTGCTTCTCTTAAAAACCTTCCTTGGTCTATTCAAGGGTGACAGGACGGTCTTCCCCGAGGAGACATCTGGCAGCTCCTCTTCCCCTCGCCTGGCTCATGATCCCAGTCCCAGCTCCTGGCGCGTGCTCTCCCGCTCCGCAGACCCCGGCGCCCAACAGCTGTGCCTCCAGTCGGGGCTCGGCTCCCCGTGCCCACGAGCGCGCGCCCAACCGGACGTGTCGGGAGCGCGCGGCGGGGGACGATGGAGCGCGGGGCGGAGCGCGGCGAGGGTTGCGCGGCGCGTGCTGGCTCCCGGCACGCCCGGCTGCCGCCCGGCTCCCAGCGCTCCCTGGTCGGAGGCTGGAGACCGCCCGCCTACTCGCCCACCGCGGGGGAACGTGCTGCTGACCCGCGCCTGCGGCCTGAGAGCCAGGCGCGCCCGGAGAGGACGCGGAGCCATGAGCTGCCTGCCGGGGAGGGTGGTGGCGCTGCTGCTTGGGCTGCTGGTGGAGGTAGGGGCCGGTGGCCTGGGCGGCGCCGCCCGGGTCGCCTCCCAGATGCACTCGTGGAGCGCGAACAATGCAGGGGGCTGAGCGGGGCGCAGTACCGAGACGCCCCAGAAGACCATCTGAGAGAACACGAAAGGTCGAACGGCAGAGAGCCACTTCCTCACGGACCTGCATAAGTCCCGGTGCTGGAAGGCGTGGGGACCCATTTGACAGGGAGGCTACTACCCCTGGGCCCCACCGCTGCTCCTCGCTGTCCTCTGCATTTACCCCTACCCAACACCGCCTGCCTCCCTCCCCCCGTTGCTTATTTCTCTCGCTTCTCGCGCCGGTTTGGGAGGACTCGGGAGTGACCCTTATGTGCTGTACGTCCCCTTCCCCGCTCCCGCCCGAGGAGGGCCCCGGATCCGGTCCGGGTAAGGCGGGAGGTGGGGGGGAGAGGACGGGGTGCGGGCGCGGTTGGGGAGGGGTGGTCCTGGGACTGGCGCAGGCGCAGAGAGTCCGGGACGCCCAGCGGTTTGAGGTTGGAGTGGGTTGGCAGCTGGAGGGTGGGGTTGCGAGCGCGTGGAGATGTAGTCGTCAGAAAATGTCACGGTAATGCCAGCGAAGTAGCAGAGATGAGCAGGAGGAAACATTTCTGCTTGTGAGTGTGATTTGCTGAATACAAGAGAGGAAACTTGTTGAAGTGACTGAGGGTGAAAATGCCTGGTGACTGCAACCCATATTGGGACCCCGGCCGCTCCTGGCTCCAAGTGACACCCTCTGGTGGGGCGGCCATTCCATTCTTGTTAAAGCGGGTTCTTTAAAATGTGAACTAGTGAGATTCTGGGGTGAAGAGCCTGAATTAGGGGTTGTTCAACTCCCTGCTCAGCTTCATTATTTTGAAGGGAAATTTGCATCAAATTAATGAAGTCAAAGTAAATGGGTAAGGAGTAACTTACATCTCTTTCTGTCTTTCCTATTTTAGAGGGTTGTAAGACTTTAATAGTTGGGTGTTAGTGCTGGAAATGACTACTTGGTTCTCTTCGTTTATTAAAAAATAATTGTTATAAAATGTTGGAAGGGAAAGTCTGAGCTATCTTGAAAGGAAAGTGGATGGAAAAGTTTCTTGGGCCATGCTCCGCCATAGCAAAGACTGCCTATTTTTGTTCCTAATATCCTCCTGGCTTGGTATTTAATGTTTTTGTGGAGTGCCTCCGCAATTGCATTCTTTCCATTTGTTTAGAATTTTAAGACTTCAGGAATCACATCTTCTTGATGACTTCCCAGACAGAACAATGGAGAAGTGAATCTGACAGCATTATTTATATAAAAACGAATGCACTTGCAATGCCCCGTCCCATTTTAAATCAATGCCTGGTGAAATTATCTAGCACCCATTGGTTTCACCTCTCAGGTCTTTAGTGTGTGGTGGTGTACTTTGAATGTAGCCTAGATTGCCTCAGGGACTCAGTTCTTTCGGAAAGAGCGACAAATTCCTGTTTGTTGCATAGGAATTTATCATCATAATAGAGAGTCCAAATCATGTATGAAAGGTTGAAGCATCTTAAAGGCAACTTAAAGGCATAACTGTGACAGCACTAAAACTGAAATGACTAAGCTGATGCTTTCACAAAGTCAGATATCTTGATGATCGGTAATTTTTTGTTTTCAACAAGAAGGTGTGGTGTAGCCCACTTTTACATGGTGATTAACCTAAGCACCTATTTTGTTTGTGGTAGGGAGGTGTCTCTGAGGAATTAAGGAGATTTCTTTATAATTCATCACATGGAATTTTATACATGAGATACATATCAGATGTTTTCGTCTTAAATTGGTTGGTGTGAATTTCATCTAAAATTGGTTGTTATCAGAACACTTTTAATGCTTTTTGAAGCCCTGAATCTCATACATAAATGTGCAGTTACAGTTGCCGGGTATGTGAGGAGGCAAAGGGTTTGGGTTCTCTTCGGGTTCTCTTCGTGTTAAGGGTGTAAAACAATTGAGTGAGATATTTAACGGCTTCTGACAGCCAGCTGCAACCTGGGATATTTGTATTTGTTTCTTTGTTCTGCTTGAGCTGGTTTCATTGTAGTGGATCATAAACCACATGGAAGAAGGGGGCTGTCGTGACCATGGTTATTCCATTCTGGCTCTCAGCATCCGGCTTCTAGCTAACACCACCCAGGATCACGCAGCAGGGCTCATGCTAGTGAGAAGCCATCGAATAGGGAGGGAATCTGAAAGCTGCTTTGGGAAGGACTTTCCTCCCCAGCCTTGCCATTCCTTTATAGAAATTACCTTACCTATTAGATATAAAGATTGCACATTTGTTTTCTAATTAGTAAACACTTATAGAGTCAGGCAGTGTTCTAAGCACTTTACAAGTATTAACTCATTAATCCTCTTGGCAATTACTTTTATCCCCATTTTTATTTCAAGTGGGAGATGTTAAAGAACTTGTGCACAGTTAAGTGTGAGTATGATTGTGCTTTAGTTGAACCTGGGGAGTAATTAGGCCCTGAGCATATGCGCCTCCCGTGGGCTCTCAACTCTGGTGCGTTGTTTTCTTGTTGTTGTCACTAGTCTCTTTCTAGAGGTTAGGTTGTTGATGCTTTTGTAATATACTTAGTAGTATTTGTTCTAAGGGCTCTGTCCTTAGTGAAATGAGCCCAGAAATGTGTAATACAGTCATGCCCTGTGTAACGATGTTTGGGTCAGCAACGGACTGCATATACAACAGTGGTCCCATAAGATTAATACTATAGAGGCTGGATGTGTAGTAGGCTGTACCATCTAGGTTTGTATAAGTGCACTCTATGATGTTCACACGACGAAATCACCTACGGACACATTTCTGAGAACATATCCCTTTAGTTAGGCGACACGTGAATGTATACTATTTAGTATAAAGTTCCCTGTGCAAGTGCTGGGGATTCCGCTGCATCCATTAACAGGAGAATGAAATCTGTACTGGGTTATTTTATTGAAGGGACCTGCATCAGTATCTTTCTGATCCTTCTCCGGAACCAAAAGCTGGAAACCTTTAAGTGACGCTGCCCTGTGTTTTAAAGTTATTTTGGCAAAAGAACAGTCCTTCTTAAGTTAGGAAAGGAGCAGTCTTAGAGAGAGAGGGTTGGAGCACAAACATTATCTTTTAAAACTAGGCAAAGTAAGAGGATTACTGAATATTTTTCTAAAGTCCTGTGTATTTTGATGCCCAGCAGTCTTGAAATTAGACCCAAAGCATGTTTAAGAGTGCTTTTTGTCTCCTGCCAAATGTTTATTGTGCCCTGGGATTCCGATGAATTTGGCAGCCCCTGGATGCCAATTTTCTGAAATAAACCTTTTCAACCCTCCCACTCTTTAGAGTTTTTAGAATCTGAGCAACATGCAATTTGAATGAAAACCAAGACTGTAGGGAGATTTTTATCTCTAGAAGCTCCATGGGAGGCTGGGTGCTGATGCATGAGAAGTGGTAGTGATAAATGAACCAGGTGGCAAGGACTCCCCTATGAAGTGGGGAAAACCTGGCTCCAGGTGTACGAGGAGGGCCAGGGCCTTGGGCCCAAACTTGGGGCTTCACTTGGCCCTTGTTTTTTTTTGGCTTGTGCACAGCTATAAAGACCAACTTGGGGGAAGTGACTCTAAAAGTATGTGGCTTAGATTGGTGGCCACTTGATTATCTGGCCATGGGATGGCAAATAATTTTCCTGGAACTCACGTTTATGATCTCATCTCAATGAAGCCTCTTAAATGTCACCCTTGACCAATAGAAATGGCAAGCAATAGGATATATTGGAGTATATGAGGAAGCCATTTGGTGTAAACCTAATTCGGCCTGACTTTGTTTTTTCCAAAAGTGCATCACGTGGCTGTTGAGCACACATTGTATGTCTGCTTTAAACATTTGCTATGGCAAGAACAAATGCCCTTAAGATAAAGGTGCAACTTTCACCCCACATTGGCATCTCCTTAAGGATAAGCATTTTTCCTTAGGCTAGGAACTGACTGCTGTGCTCACCTGTGACCACCCAGCTCGGAACTGCCACCCTGCTGTGTCCACCAAGACGGCAGACCTATCTGCTGTGTCCATCAATCGCTGTGCCGACAGAGCAGTCTTTCGACTATTATAAAAGGGACGTTTTAATCACATGTGAAACATCCTCTTTGGGGGTGTATAACTACTCTGTACACCCCACTTCTTTGGTGCCCTTTCTTCCTTTGGGAAGAAAGGCCCTGGGCCATGTCCTCACATTTTAGCTCAGAATAAACTCTCCCAAATTTTCATTTATGGATTGGTTATGGGTTATTTTCGTCGACACCCTCTCAATGAAGTCCATCTTGCCCACCCTATATAAAATTTCAACTCAATTCCTCTCCCATCCCCCTTGCTCTGATCAATTCTCTCCCTCCTCTGTATCTAGTACCTTCAAAATATGGGGCAAAGGTTTCGCTACATTTTAAGAGCAATATCCCAGCTCCTAAAATAGTACCTGGCACAGAGTAGGGACTCAGTAACTATTTGAATGAGTAAATAGACCCGTGGGTAATGACCCTGAGTTGGTCTACACTGGGAGAGGGTTAGCTAATTCATTAACTGTAGATCAGAATCTAGGGGACACCTGTGTGAGGACTCACTGCTCATCTTGGATTGAACACCTCTGGTGATGTAAACTCACTCTGAAAACAAAACATCAACTTTTTGGACAACTTCAGTTATTAAAGTTTTCTGTTTAGAAATATCTTCATTTTTTCTACCTGGTCCTAGTTCTGTTCTCTTAGGCTTTTCAGAAGAAATAAAATCACAATGACATCCCCTTGGTATTTGAGCACAGCTATTATGGTCCCCACTGTTTTCTTCTCCAGGCTTCGTTTCTTTCCATCATTTCTCCCAAGATGTGGTTTTGAGTGGTCTCACCATCCTAACAGCTGCCCTTTGGAAACTCTGCTGAACTAGACTTTGCTTAGGAAATCCTCCCAGTCTGAAAATAATTGGTTCTGGAAAAACTCCACTCAAAGTGAATCCAGTTAAAACAAGGATCAAAATTTCATAGTTGATACTGGAAAAAGTTTGTTTATTTTGAAAAAACAAAGCCCAAATTATAAAGATAATTTTAGCTTAAGTACTCATGTTTAGAATTATGAGTTAATTTTGGCAAGAGGGAGAGATTAATTTTTCTGACAAAAGTCTATGATACAGAATAGGATAGTCTTCACTTGACATTGCAAGTTAGTGGCATGATCATAGGAAAGGTTTTTTTTTTTTTTCTGGAATTATTTGCTCTAGAAATCAAACTCCTACCCCTACCTCCCACTTCCAGCTACTCTTGGTCTTTTTTATTCATATCATTCTCCTGTGGGCATCTGTTGGGTCATTTTTAATGGCTTAACTGCCAGATTCTTTTGTCTCTTTCATAGAATTCATGAGCTACTGCATCTTTGTGAGAGCTGCAGTGTCATTTTGCTCTCCATTTGTGTGGTGTTTGTATTGTACTCCCCTGTGATCCTCTCATCAGAGATTAATTATGGAGCTACTAGTGTTAAGTGGGCTGTGGCATTGTTTTAGAAGGAATTCTAAACTATTCTCCCAGTATTTTAGAAGGAATGAGTTAACTGTTGAGTACATTTTGTCGTGAAGTCTTTGGCTTGTCTCCCATCTCTTCCCCATTAAGACTTACTTGAATAGTAAGGACACTGTTCTATAGGCGTGGTGTCACCGGCACTATCACAACCCTTGTTTGGACCTTTTCATTGTGCAGATAAGCCAAGAAATTCCCACTGAGTTTGCAGTGACATTTGAATATTTTTAACATGTATTGCTGCACAAATCCTCATAACAGTTGTAGAGCTGTTTATTATAATTTTTAAAAGCTAAATTGAGAACTATCAATTCTAATTATGTTTCACATTACTTCTTTCATCTCATCTCTTTAAGCCTGTCAACATCTCTCTCAAAACTATTTCTTAAATCCAGTATCCTTTATGGTTTTGTGCCATATGCACATTTGATTATGATACCATTGTTGGCTTTATCCAAGTGATTAATAAAAATGTTGCACAGAGCCAAGTCAAAGATGGAGACTTAATCTGGGTTGAGGTAGATGATTGAGATTTTGTCTTGGAGAACACTGAGGTCCTTAATTTTAAAAGTCAAAATTCAGCCTTAGATGTGAACTGTTTTGAAATGTTTGATCATCTGCCTTTGGTGAAGAGAGAACCAACACATGAGAGTCTAGAACTCAAGGGGAAAGATATCTAAATTTGGGGGTTATTGGCAATCATTCTGCAGAGCAGTTGAGAAGGAGCCCTATGTAAGGCCGTTGTATTTGTTGATTAGGAAGTAGTGACCTTCACTGGTTGGGGTTAAGGAGTCAAGTGGTCATAGAAGACAGGGAGGTGATGAATATAGATAGAGAGGTATAAATATAGATATAGATTATTTCAGGAAGCACAGCTGCATACTTCAAAGCTCTTGACAAGACAACAACTTCCTCACAACCAGAACAAAGAGGTGGTATCTTATAAATCAGGTTTGAAATTGATCAGTTGTGTTTTTGAAGCACAGGGGATAGCTGGATGGTAGTTAAATTTCAAGTTTAGATGGCGTCTTATTCTATTTGGGCTGCTGTAACAAAATACCACCTTCTTGGTAGCTTATAAACAACAGAAATTTATTTCTTACAGTTTTGGAGACTGGAAGTCCAAGATCAAGGCACCAGCATGGTCTGGTAAGGGCCTTCTTCCCGGGTCATAGCCCGTACCTTCTGGCTATATCCTCAGTGCTGGAAGGGGCAAGGGGTCTCTGTGGGATCTCTTTTATAAGAGCACTAATCCCATTTATGAGGGTACCACCCTCGTGATCTAATCACCTCCTAAAGGCCCCACCTCTTTTTTTTTTGTTTTGTTTTGTTTTTTATTTTGGAGGAAGATTAGCCCTCAGCTAACTACTGCCAGTCCTCCTCTTTTTGCTGAGGAAGCCTGGCTCTGAGCTAACATCCGTGCCCATCTTCCTCTAGTTTATACGTGGGACGCCTACCACAGCATGGCTGCCAAGCAGTGCCGTGTCCGCACCCGGGATCCGAACCAGCGAACCCCGGGCCGCCGAGAAGCGGAACGTGCGAACTTAACCGCTGCGCCACTGGGCTGGCCCCAAGGGCCCACCTCTTAATACCATCAATTGGGCATTAGGATTTCAACATATGAATTTTGAGGGGACACAGACCTTCAGACCAGAGCAGATGGCGACATGACCATGTGTTTTAGAATCTCAGCTATTTGTGTTGGGAATCTTTGAGTAAATTACTTAAGCTTGCAGTGACTCAGTTGATTCACCTGTAAAAAGAGGAAAACGCCTTAGTGTTGAGGGAGGCCCTGGGAAAATCTCCCACTTGGAACTTAACCCTCACACAGGTTGTATCAACAGATTGTGAACATTGTCAGTTGTTTCTAAGCAAGGTTCCTATGCCCAGGTTCCCTGCCAGAATAGAGGCTGCACATCTGCAGAGAGGGCTCCTAAATACACTTTTGTTTAAAAATTGTGCTTCCTTGTGTTTTTAGTATATCTGTGACTGAATTGAGAAGAAATTTGGCTGTAAGTGTTCAAAACAAGGGCAAGGAAGATTGTGCTTACTGTTAGCTCCGGCTCTTAATTTTTTGCTTTGGGTGAAACAATAAAAAGGTCCAGACTAGCCCTCTCTCCCTTGAGCATGCTGTTTGGATGGTTGAGCAGAAGGCAGTAGCCACACAGGCAACATATTTTATCTACGTAACTGGGAGAAAAGATGAGTGAAATGCTTTATTAGCTTTTTAGCTGGCCTCAGTCTCTTGGTGTTTTGTGATTTGTGACAGTGTTGTCAAAATATGGCTTCATGGAGAAAGTAGAGACAGATCCTAAACTCTTACAGGGAGGAGGAGCGTGTGTGTGTGTATGTGAGTTTGTGGAAGTTCCTAGTTTCTGCTCCTTCTTTCCATGAATGAGTTGTATGGAAGAGAAGCCAGAAGATGGAAGCAGTGGGGTGTGTGAAGCAAAGTCTCTGCAGCCTGAGGGCGTCTTTCTCACCTGCTGGATCTCTCCCTGAGATAAGATCCCTCAGCCTCAGCTGCTCTCTGTCAACCTCAAAATCAATTCCAAGCAATTCAGCATGCCTTAGAGTCTTTTTAGGAATCCTGCTTTCTTTCCTTTGTTCTTGTGTACTTATTTCTTGTCACTTTCCTCCTGACCACTTTTCTCTAGCTCAGAGATTGTCAAAATTTTGTTTACTCTCTTAAGGAATTTTCAAAAATGGTACACCCCCTCACATAGTTTTAAGTTGACATGTAATTTTTTTATCGTAGATTTTAAATGGTCAATAAATTCAATCCAATGAGATCAATGGGATTTGATCTCTTGTGTATTGTGAAAATTGACTAAGATTAAATTGTAACATCACTCTTTTAATGTATTCATTAGAATCTAAATCCCATTAACAATTGGATACTGATTATCTTTCTCTTAAAAATATACAAACAAGGGGCCTGTCTGGTGGCATAGTGGTTCAGTTCATGCTCTCCACTTTGCTGGCCTGCAGTTCATGGGTTCAGATCCTGGGTGCGGACCTATGCACCGCTCATCAAGCCATACTGTGGCAGCATCTCACATACAAAATGAAGGAGGATTGGCACAGATGTTAGCTCAGGGATAATCTTCCCCAAGCAAAAAGGGGAAGATTGGCAATGGATGTTAGCTCAGGGCCAATCTTCCTCTCTCTCACACACACACACAAATGCAAACAAACTCATCTCTAATAGTTGGAAATTTAACAGCATCCCCATTTCTCTTTGGACTTCTACTTCCATTCTCCTTTCCCCACAGAAATTTATTCTAATGAAATATATATGCTTAAAAGTCTGTTTTGATCTCTGTCATCTTTTTTGTAACAAAAATATGTATCCTAATTAATTTTTAAAACATTTCCTCAGATAAACCTTTAGGAGATTAAAAATTGACTAATAGATTGAATTATGATTACAGTTATTATTACACATTTGATTGAAACCACGTAAATATATTACAAACTGAATATTATTAAACATAAACATAAAAGTCTACTGGAAGTAAATTTCTGAGTGAGATAGATGAGAATTTTTTTCCAATTAGATCATGTGTCACTGATGCAAATGGAAGAAGTTTCATGTTGAACAACTTTTGAGTAATATGCCCAAACCTTATAGTAATGTATGATTAGGTCATCTTTCTGTTTAATTAAAAGCATAGAATTTGAGACCACCTAAGATGTAAGATATGTGCTGACAGAGACTATCTCCTTGACCAAACTTTAGTTAGGTTCCCCTGAGCTGTCTTCTTTTTCTTTTTAAAGATTGACACCTGAGCTAACATCTGTTGCCAATCTTTTTGTTTTTCTTCTTCTTCTCCCCAAAGCCCCCCTGTACATAGTTGTATATTCTAGTTGTAGGTACTTCTGGTTGTGCTGAGCTGTCTTCTTGACTAGGTTTCTACCTTGGCCTTTCATGTTCATCCACACTGAGCCAAGTTTAGCAAGAATCTTGCTAAGTCATCCCCCATCCTTGATATCCAATCACTTTGACCTGCCTTCAACAAGAATTCCGTTAAATCAGTTTAAGAATTCCCCTACCCTTGATGTTTCCTCTTAGTAATTTTTGTTTTTTGAGGAAGATTAGCCCTGAGCTAACTACTGCCAATCCTCCTCTTTTTGCTGAGGAAGCCTGGCCCTGAGCTAACATCCATGCCCATCTTCCTCTACTTTATACGTGGGATGCCTGCCACAGCATGGCTTTTGCCAAGCTGTGCCATGTCTGCACCTGGGATCCGAACCGGCAAACTCCAGGCCGCCGAGAAGCAGAATGTGGGAACTTAACTGCTGCGCCACTCGGCCGGCCCCCTTCTTAGTAATTTTCCATCCACTGACCTCTTCACTCTGCTCCTTGGCTGTAAATCCCCTCTTATCCTTGTTGTATTTGGAGTTGAGCTCAATCTCTCTCTCCCCTATTGCAATAGTCATGAATAGAGTCTTTACCGGTTTAACAAGTGGCAGTACAATTCTCTTTAACAGTGTTGATACCAGTATTTACAATGGCTTTAGATTGGTACCCTGGACAGTTTTCACTTCTAGACCAGAACATCCTAGTAAGATTAGGAATGGGTGGGAGGTGTTCCATGCTTTGTAAAGGGGGAGAAGGGTAATTATGAAGGGGCCACTTGAACAACATCTTGCCCAGGGCCTGTGTTCTCAGGCAGGTCATTTTTAGGAAAGAGGACTTATGGGAGTTGAAGATCTAGAAATTGAGTTTTTAACAATATGGAGGAGTATCCCTTAGAAAGTGTTTGGTACCTCCAGGGACTTCCCTGCCTATCTAAGCCCTGGCTGTTCCTTAGAATGACCTGGGGAGCTTTTAGCAATTACCTGCACCTGGGCCGTGGCCCAGACCAAGTGCATCCAAATCTCTGGCAGTGGGCCCCAGGCATCTTTATCTTTTAACAGATGTGCAATTTATGATGAGATGAGAATCTTGTCAGCCCAGCCAGACTAAACTGCTTGCTGTGGGTCCCCGAAGACACCGTACTTTCTCTGCCTGCTTCACCCCTCCCTCTGACTTTGTCATTTCAACTCATACCATAGTTGAAGACCCTCAGGTGATGTCTAGGAATACTATGTTGATTGTCCCCTCAAGTATGAGTTAGGTGCTGGACTTGGGCAAGCCACTTCCTGGAGCTCCTAGCTCAGGTATTTTAATTGCCTGTTTGTTGTCTGTGAACCGTTTAGGCCTTAAGCTCCTAGAGGGCCTGCTTGGTCCAGAAGATTTTGGCAGAGGCAGGAGGGATGGGGTTCAGGAGCTTGGATTTAGAGATCAGCCTCGAGAAAGAGGATGAGGGTTTGAAAGAGGTTGGGGCAACACTAGTAGAATGTCCTGGAATTTTTTGTTGAAGTAAGCCATGGAGGGGAGTTGGAAAGGATCTAAACTTTAAGTAATGGCAAAGGTCTGAGAGAGCTGTTGTGGGAAGGTCCACTGGAAAGCTCTGTATCTGTGCATCTCAGAGTGTCCATGGTTGAGGTTTAGAGTGAGCGTTTCTGATAGTCCTATAGATACAGCCAAGTGTCTTGGCTTGCCTCCTACTGGCATAGGGACAGAAGAATGGGAAGGAATGGGAAGGTGGCTACTAGAGTTGGGATTGGTCCTCTTGTCATGGCAGTATGTCAGGAGTAAGAGGGTTCTGGGGAGTTATTGTTAAGATGGTTGATTTAGGGTCATTGCTGGAATGTGTGAAAGGGGTTGATGGATTGGGAAATGAAGATAGCATGAGGGTAAAAAAATTGAAAGTCACATGGAAGTGAGGTGAGGGAATGGGGCACATCCAGTGGATGTGAGCCTTTGGGAGAAGGAGGGAGTGAGGATATTGTGCCACGAAAAAAGAACTTGCTATGAGGTCTCTATTAGTTTCCTATGACTGTTGTAACAAATTACCACAAACCTAATGGCTTGAAACAACACAGATTTATTATCTTACACTTCTGGATGTCAGAAGTCCTAAATTGGTCTCACTAACATCAGGGTGTTGGGAGGGCTGCAGGGCTGCATTCCTTCTGGAGGCTCTAGTGGAGAATCTGTTTCCTTGCTTTTCTAGCTTTTAGAGGCTGCCCCCATGCCTTGACTGGTGGTCCCTTCCATTGTCAAAGCCAGCAGTACAGTATCTTCAAATTTCTCTTAACACTTCTGTGTCTCCCTCTCCTTATAAAGGTTCTTGTGATTACATTGGGCTTACCTGAGTTAGCGTGGATACTCTCCTCATCTCAGGATCCTTAACTTAATCACATTTACAGAGTCCTTTTGCCATGTGAGGTGACATATCCACAAGTTCCAAAGATTAGATTGTAGACATCTTGGAGAGGAGGAAGAGGCATTCTTCTGTCTACCACAAGGTTGAAAAAAATTATTGCTTAAAACAGATTTTGTAACTAAATCACTGTTAGTGAAGGTTTTTACGGTCTGTTACCACATTGTGAGATTATTCTGTGGGACACTGACCTTTGTAGTTCAAGGCCTGTCTGAGGTGGGCAGTGGAGTGAGTAAATGAGTGAATGTGTGCCACAATTCACTGTACTTTATCCTGGGGTGGAGTCAGATTCATTAACAAGTGTTAGGTCTGTTTCGTGCTTTGAGTTCTTGGTAGAAAGACACAGTAAAAATATATGGTGGTCATATTTTGGAATGCTAAGGTTCCCTTCCAATTTTTCTGATTTACATGACAGGACAAATTGCAGATAGGGAAAAAGTTTCTGTCATGGAATTGAGACCACGGGTTTCTTTATGCACTTGATGCTTTTACCACTTCCTTGCCAGAAAGGAACTGGTCTTCGAAATCATGACACCTGGGCTCTGGTCAGCTGTGTCAGCTGTGAGAGGCCATCACTGTGGCAGATTGCTAAGCTGCCGCATGATCAACTCTGCAGGCAGTAGCTGCCCTTGGAGACTTCCTCCTGGATGGGAATCATACTTCTCTTGTAAGACTAGTGGGCTCCACTTCATTAGGAGTCTGTCTGATTCCTTTCTAAGTGTCTAGCATGTCCTGATGATGTATTTAGTGAAGCTGCCAAGAGTAGAGAGAGTTTTATTTAGTGATGATTGTCACCACTATAATTGGTACCTTTTCTGGCTCCCACCCTTTTGATCAGAATTCAGTTGTGTGTCTAGTTCTTCTCTTGGTAGGTGGCTCAGGATCTCCTTGAAACCATCATCCCAGAGAGGTGAGTGATCCAGAAGAAAGGAAACTTTTAATATCCACCTAACCTGGCTAACTTGTTTATGTAGTTTGAGCACAAATATAATTAATACAGTGAAGTATTCAGAAGGAAACTTAAAGTAGTATAAAGCTTTTCATTGAAGCTAGGTCCTCTCTGACCTTGAACCTTTCCTTTGCTTTCTCTTTTTTAGCAAGTCTGTATAGTTATTTCTGAAAAGGTCTCAGAACATTAAAATAGCTCTTTCTTTGTCAGTCAGCTTCCCTAGTGATGCCAGGGTTAGGTGTTATCCCTTTAGCCTTACTGTTGTTTTCGGCCATAGTCTGAAGTCCTTACTCTGTAGGGTCTTTGGCTGCAAGGAGGCTGGGGTAGGAGTACGAATGGCTGGCTGGGTGAATGTGGGAGGTGGGAGGACTGCAAAGAACATGGACACAGTCATGCTGCCTCTGTACAGGGAGATCATGGCTCTTGGGAGGCTGACCAGAGATGGTTGGAACTGGCATTAGCAGACCCTGGGTAGCAGGGTCCACTCACTGATTAAAACAGTATCTATTGTCCATGCTGTTGTGCACATGTAAACAAGTTAGCAGGTGTGAAACATTCACATTATTTGTATGAGTTTATATTTATTTCTCTGGGGGAAGTTTAAAATAAACATTTAAAAAAAATGGAAGGGTTTTCTTGTGTGCCTCTACTTATGGGGTACTTATTGTAATATGTATTGATTAGAATGCTTTTGGCCCTGAGTAATAGGAAACCCAATTTAATGATGTAAACAGTTTAAAGCCTTACATTTAAGTCTTTGATCTTGGAGTCCTTTCATCTGTTTGAATTTGTTAAAGACCTGTTTTGTGAACTAACATGTGATGTATCTTGCGTAATGTTCCATGTGCACTTGAGAGGAATGTGTATTCTTCTGCTGTTGGTGGAAAGTTCTGTATATGTCTGCTAGGTCTATTTGGTCTATAGCATTGTTCATTACTGCTTTCTTATTGATATTAATAAGAAATATTTTTTTCTTATTATTTATCTGTTATAGAGAGTATAATTTATCCATTATAGAGACTGGGATATTTAAGTCTCCTACTATTATTGTATTGCTATCTCTGTTTTTCCCTTCAGGTCAATATTTGTTTTATATGTTTAAATGCTTTGATGTTGGGTGCATATATTTTTATAGTTGTTATATTGTTCTATTGAATTGGGGTTTTTATCCTCATAAAATGACCTTCTTTGTCTCTTGTGACAGTTTTTGACTTAAAGTCTATTTTGTCTGTCTATTAAAGTCTATTTATAAGTATAGCCACTTCTATTCTCTTTTGGTTAGTTTGCATGGACTATCTTTTTCCATCCCTTTACTTGGATCCTGTGTGTGCCTTTAAAGCTTAAGTGAGTCTCTTGTATGCAGTATGTAGTTGTATCTTGTTCTTTTATCCATCAGCCACTCTGTGTTTTTTGATTGGAGAATTTAATCTATTTACATTTAAAGTCGTTGTTGATAGGTAAAAACTTACTGGTGCCATTTTGTTCATTATTTTTGGACTTTTTTGTAGCCTTTTTATTCTTTTCTTGCTTTGTGACTTGAGCATTTTTTTTTTTGTAGTGGTATGTTTTGAATAATTTCTTTTAGTCTTTTGTGCATCTACTGTAGGTTTTTTGCTTGGTAGTTACCATGAGACTTACATAAAAAGTCTTATAGTGATATCAGTCTATTTTAAGCCAATAACTTACTTTCAATCACAAAAACTCTACATTTTTACTCTCCCCACACACATTTTATGCTGTTGATGTCATGCTTCTTTTTATATTGTGTATCTATTAACAAATTATTGTAGCTATAGTTATTTAAAATATTTTTGTGTTTAACTTTTATACTTTTTACTATAACTTTTATAGAGTTAAAAGTTATTTACCCACCAGCATTACAGTATTATTCAGAATTTGACTATGTATTTATCTTTAGCAGTGAATTTTATACTTGCGTATGTTTTCACGTTACTCACTAGTGTCCTTTCATTTCAACTTGAAGAGCTCCTTTTAGTATTATTTGTAAGACAGGTCTAGTGGTGATGATCTGCCTCAGCTTTTGTTTGATAAGGTCTTTATCTCACTTTCATTTCTGAAGCACAGCTTTGCTGGGTATAGTATTCTTGGTTGGCAGTGTTTTTTCCTTTCATCACTTTGAATGTATCCTCCCACTATCTTCTGGCTTGTAAGATTTCTGCTGAGAAATTGACTTATAGCCTCAGAGGGAATTCTTCATATGTGATGTCTTTTTTATCTTGCTGCTTTAAAAATTTTCTTTTTTTTTAAAGATATGCTTTTTTTTTGTTTGGTGAGGAAGATCGTCTCTAAGCTAACTTCTGTTGCCAATCTTCCTTTTGTTTTTTTCTACCAAAGCCCCAGTACATAGTTGTCTATCACAGTTGTAAGTCCTATGTGGGATGCTGCCACCACAGCATGGCTTGATGGGTGGTGTATAGGTCCACATCCAGGTTGCAAACCAGTGAATTCTGGGCCGCCGAAGAGGAGTGTGCGAACTTAACCACTTGGCCACAGAGCTGGCCCCACTCTTTAACTTTTGATAATTTAAATATAATGTATTTCTGTGTAATTGTCTTTGGGTTGATTCTCTTTGGAAACTTTTGTGCTTCAGGAACATGGATGGCATATCCCTCCCAAGATTTGGGAAAGTTTCAGCCATTATTTCTTTAAATAGACTTTTTGCCCCTTTCTCTCTTTTTTCCTTCTCACAGTGCCATGAAGCATCTATTGGTTCACTTGATGTTGTTCTGTGAGTCCTATATGCTTTCTTCACTCTTTGTCTTTTCTTTCCCCTCTGATTGGATAATTTCAAGTGACCTGTCTCCGAGTACACAGGTTCTTTCTCCTCCTTGATTGAGTAGTGTTGAAGAAATCTGTTGCATTTTTTCATTTTATTCATTGTATTCTTCTGCTGCAGAATTTCCATTTGGGTCTTTTTTTAATGATTTCTATCTTTTTGTTGAAATTCTCATTTTGTTCATACATTGTTTTCTTGATTTTGTTGACTTGTCTATCTGTGTTCTCTTGTAGCTTGCTGAGCTTCCTTAAGACAATTATTTTGAATTTTTATAGGCAATTCATAGATTTCCATTTCTTTGGGATCTGTTACTGGGGCTTTATTAGCTTTCTGTGGTGGTGTTGTGTTGGCCTGATTCATTGTGATCCATGTAGCCTTATATTGATGTCTGTGCATATGAAGGATCAAACACCTCTTCTTGTCTTTACAGGCTGATTTCAATAGGTGAAGACCTTTTAGTGCTTTTTTCAGATTGATGTGGCTGCCTCTGGGATTGCTGTTGAGCATGGCTGGAGCCTGGTCACCTAGCTGCTGCGGGGTCTGCAGTTGTGTTTGCCTTTGGTGGGCATGATAGCAGGATTGCAGGCAAGTGTGGATCCTGCCTATTCCCTGGGTTGATGGGACTACCTCTGGGACTATGGTTGAGCAGGGCTGCAGCCTAGTCATGATGCCAATCCAGGTCTGCAGTTGGTGGGCCTGTTACCAGGGTCATGGATGGTTGTGGTGCCCACCATATCGCTGAGCATGTTCCCACCAGGTCCCTGGGTGGGCAGCACTGTCTCTGGGAACAGGGTAGAGTGGGGTTGGAATAGGGTCATAGGGCTGCCTCAGGATCTGCAGTCAGGACTGAGGTCAGCTGACATTCTCCCAGGGGCTCAGACAAGTGTGTCTTGTGCCATCCATTGCTTCTGAACCATGATAGATCAGGCCTGGAACCAAGTCATAGATAAACTTCAGGGTACACAGCTGGGACTGAAGTCAGCAAACCTGCTACCGGGGGCAAACATAGAAGTTGCCGAGTCCTTGGGCTGGCAATAGTGACTCCAGGCTGCCTAAGAGTGGGCCTAGGGCCACATCACAGGGCTGCTTTGGGTCTGCAGCTGGGTCTGAGGTTGGCGGCCCTGTTAACAGGGGCATGGATGGGTGTAGCTCCTCTCCATCCCTTGGCAGTTGCTGCTTGTTGCAAGACCATGGTCAAACTGGGCCAGAGCCAAGTCCATAAGGGGATAAGACTGCTTTTGCTCCATAGCCAGGGCCACTGTCAGCAAGCCTGCCTTCTCCAAGCAACTCTTCTTGGTCTTGGGACCTCCCTGGAGTTTCCCAGAAGACACTTTCATCTGTGGATGACTGCCAGTTTGTTCTCTATGTCAGGGGATGTGAGCTGGGTACCTCCCATTCTACCATACTGCTAACATCCTGCAAAGCACTGTTTTAAGCAGCTGACATTTCATCTCTGCAACCCTCCTCTGAGTTCAGCGCTGCATTATATCCATTTTGCAGATGAGCCAAATAAGGCACAGGACATAGAGAAGCTTGCCCCAAATTTTCTAGCTAGAGCCAGGATTCCAACCCTATCAGATTGATTTCAGAGTCTTGTTCTTAAATACTGTGTTTCACCCCACCCCAAGTATGTAAGTTTCTTTAAGCATGGCATTTGCTTCTCTGTGGGTCCCTCCTGGCCTGGCCTAGAAGGAGTTCATGCTGGATGGTTTGTGTGTTGGGCTTTTTGGTTGTTAGAGACTGAGAAATTCAATCATGTTACCCTAAGTGATGTGTCTTTCTTGTAAATAGGATGTGAAAATTGGGGGAGAGGGGAATTTTGGCTCATGAAATCCGGAAATGATAAGCTTAAGAACGGGAAGGTGGCTCAGGAAGCAGCAGCCCTCATTGGGTTGTCTTTGTGGTCTTTAAGTCTTGGTGTGAATCATCATCTCCTGCTGGGTTGCCCCCATGCCCCTCCCAACCCTCACCTCACCAGGTAGGCTGCAGTCAGGGGCCCAGCCTGTTCTGCCCAGTGATAGGTGCCATGTTGGGGTCAAGGAAGGTTTAAAGGGGCTTGGCAGGCTGTCTGGGAGTGGATGACTCCAGAAACAGCCTGCAGAGGCGCTTGGGGAGTGCTGTGGCTTTCTGCTTTGTAAATGCGAATGCTTGGTCCCTGCATAGGTGAGCTGGGAATCTCTTGGCACACAAACCCATTTTCTCATTGCCATGTACAAATTATTAGGAAGGGAAAATCTGGTGGGAAACATCTTAAAACACATATAAAAGAAAACAAACAAGTGAGTTTTGTTTTATAGACTATATTGGGTATTCATTAGTTTATATTTATTTACTCTTTTATTTTCGTTAGTAGAGCTCACCCTTTCCCCAAATGCCCCCTTTGGTTTCTGTCTCAGTCAATGGCCTCACCACCCACCTAGGACACTACTGCAGAAACCTGGGGCCATTCCAGCCCCACACTGTTTGCATCCTGTGCAGTCCCCAAGTCCTTCATCAAGTTTCTAGAGTGCACCTCTCCCAGGCCTCCGTTTCCTCTCTACCTGCCTAAGTCCAGTCTATTCTCCTGAATACAACCCTCTTCCTTCTGCCTGTATGATCTTTTGGAACCTTAATCCAACCGGTCACTTCCCTTCTTGAAATCCATTAATGGACCTAAAATTCCAAGCAACCTTGACTTAGTTCACAGTGCCGTTCAATGCCCTCTCCGTTCCTCAGGTGGGACATAGTGGAGCTGTCCTGTCGCAAGGCTTTCTGACTCCATGCCGTTGCCCTAACTAGGTGCTGTGTCTGATAGAAGGTAGCAGACATCACACGTTTTTAAGTGTATTTTATCTTATGAGAATTAATTGATCACTTTACAAGTTTTAGAGCCTATCTTGTCAGAACTAAATGAGTGAGGAGGAGTGCTTTTGTATGTTCTGCCTTTGTATAGGTGGTTCTTTCTCCCTGTCTTCTTTATCAGTGATCACAGTTCTGGATAAGCTTTTGCATTTTGGAAATCACAAAGGGTGGGAGAGAAAGAGATCCAAGGCTGTAAATTTTGAACAGGGTAAGTAGCTGCCAGGGTTGCTGAGCTTCACCCCTCCAGGATGTGCCTGTCCCAGCATAGTCTTTCTAAATGGCATCCCCCTGAGTTGTGCAACGTGCTGCTTGTGACACTGAACAGGACAGACCTAGGACCAGGCCTTCTTTTAGGCTCCATGGCCTGGAAAGAAATGATGCCTGGCTGCTAGGCATTGGAAGAACGTGAGTGAACGTGTGTGTGCACAGGTGCGTGTGCACAGGGGTGTGTGTGTGTGTGTGTTGAGGGTGGAGGAGAAGGGAGCACCGTGATACCAGTGGAAACAAAGATTGGGGGTGTGGGCTCCTTATGTGGTGATGTATGACATAAATAGTTATGGTGTGTTGTGGAGAGAGGTTGTTGGGGTTCAGGAGATGGTGTGGGGGTTTCTGGTAGGGTTGAAGTATCTACCTCTGACCCCCAGTTTGTCTCACTGATTTCTTTAAGGGAAATATTTAAAGCAGAACCAAAATCATTAAGCCTAGATCTATAAATCTAAATATTTGTTTTGTAGTAGATGAATTGGAGTTGACAGCGAAACCTAGTAATCTTGTTTTAGGGTCTGTATCATAGGTAAACATCCTATGGTTCCCCAATCTAGTTTTTTTATTTCCCTCACTTTGGAAACAGGCCCCTTACAAAGATTTTTAGTGGTGAGAATTCCACCAGCCTGCCCTGACTCCTCCTCCCAAGTTGTGCAAAAGTAGAAATGAAAATATATTCCATTAAATCTGCTGGGTGGTGGAACTAATTGCTAGGGACTACATTAAAAACTGTCCCTCAAACCTCTCCTTTTTGAAAAAAAAATCTTGAATCCAAAATTTAAAAGTAGTCGGTACAACAGATGAGCTGCATTTCCTTTCCAACAATGCCTCCTGGTATATCCCATAGACACTGGGGTGAGGTTATAAGGCATAATTAACTTGTGTGCTTCTACAGTTTCTCCCTGAATGTTTCTAAGTTTAATTCATTTTAGGAAGATTGACAGTTGTAATTATGTTGTCAAGTGTTTGTCATTTTTGCTGTAACAACAACATTGAAACCCAGACAAGAAGCTCCACCCTGATTTTGATTAGAATAGTGCCAGACACAGCTCTTGGTTGCATGTCTTTCCTAAAGTGTATGAGTATTTGTCAGCAATTTGCAGCCAGCAGTGTGTATATCTTTTCTTTGGGGGTCAAAGGTTACAATCTAGGAAATCCTGTGTCTTATCTTCATAGTATTCTGTTACCTTTCTGGGTTTAGCACAGTCCAGTGACTGTGGCTCTGGGCAGTCGCTTGGGAGAAAAGTGCTCCAGGGTCTGCCTTATTGCTTTCTTCTGTGAGTGAGCACTGTGTGTCCACCATGTGTCCTGGCCTAGTGGATCAGGCTCCTGCCTTAGGAGGGAGGTTGGGCTACATGACCTGAGGTCTCCCCCAGTTTTTGGAGAGTAGTGTAATGTAGGAAAAAGGCAACTTTGGAGCCAGACAGACCTGATTTTAAAACTGAGTCCAGCATTTTCCTTTTGAGCATGTCACTTAGCTTTCCTGGACTTCATTTCTAACACTGGGGAAATCATGCTTTTCTTGCAGGAGGTATGTGAGCTTAGAGATCCTGTGTGAGTGTGGAAGTTTGCCAAATTAAGGTATTGAATCAACAGTTGCTGATGACTTAATATGTGTCATTTGCTTTCTGATAGGGACAGCCATTTAATTTAAGATGGGAATGAGAATATATTTGCCACCCATTCCTAAGGACACTGTGAAAAGATCAGCCTTTTAAGGCAATTTAAGCTTCTTGGGAGGAGAGGCATTTTGTGCAGAGCTTTTGAAATCAGCCAACTTGTATTCTTTCTCTCAATGCTGTTTCTAAATCCAAAAGGTGCTGTATTTGTCCATCTCATCTAGTCCGTTAATGGAGAACCTCCTTACCCATAGGATGCATGTTAAAAACCAGCAAAAGGCACAGACCTCGACTGTAGCAGGTCCCACCACTTCCTTTCCTCCCATTTCACTGGTCCCTAATCTGGCTCCCAACGCTCTCTCTCCACCTCTCCACACTTTGTCAGCTCAACAGGCATTTTGTATTTGTTCTCCTGCTTCAACTTTTATTTTCTCTTTCTATGTGTTTCTGGTTGCTAAGGGAAAGCCAGGCTCTCTTTCCCTGTCTAGTTGAAACTCCCCCACTCAAAGATTCCCTTAGAAGAAAAGAATAAGATCTCCCTTCTCTCTCTGTTTTTGGGCATTTAGATATTCGCTTGGGTGGGAAAGTTGACCTTTGAGATATGTTTTGGGGAGTGTTCAGAATCTGACTTGGCACTGAGCGCATTTTGTACTGTTTCCACTGGCTAGAAAATTTTTGCCAGCACAGGTGTACAGAAGGGTGTGCTTATTGTAAATGCTGGGTTCTAATGTTTCATATCCAAATATTCCAGAGCATTCCAGATCTAAATGAAAACTTTCATTGATTCCAGAAGTGATCAAACTACAACAAGCATGGCAGATAGGTTTTACTTCCTGTAAACTCCTGCTAATCTTAATGGTAGGCACAGGCTGGAGTGCTTTGTTGGAAAGAAGTCTTGAAGAATGCTGCTATGACTGATGAGTGAAGTTGGCTTTGGGTGAGGAGTGGGGTGTGTATGCTTTATGTTGGTAATTTGCCAACCCAACCCAGTGCCCCATGTTTTCATCCTAGAGTGTGGCCCTTGGCTTGCTTTTTTTTTTTTTTTTTTTGCTGAGGAAGATTCGCCCTGAGCTAACATCTGTGCCAGTCTTCTTCTAGTTTGTATGTGAGTGGCCACCAAAGCGTGGCTGACAAGCATTCTCTGTCCACTCCTGGGATCCGAACCCACAAACCTGGGCCTCTGAAGCAGAGTGTGCCGAACTTAACCACTTCACCACAGGACCTGCCTCTGGCCCCTTTGCTTTTGATCATGCTGTCCTCTCCTTTTGGAATGCCCTCTCTGTCTTTCAGTTCTCATTTCAAATACAGGCTTCTACAGGAAGCCAATCCTGATCGCTCAAGCCAGTGTAATCACTCACTTTCAAACTTCATTGTTAAAACATTGCTTTATTTATTGTGAAAATCAAACTAATGCATTCTAATTGTGGAATAATTGGAAAGTTGAGAAATACACAAAGAAACAAAAACATGACACTTGTAATTCACCACTCCAAGGCAGCAACCATTAACATTGCAAATATTTTCCATCCAGCCATTTTCTTTGCATTTTTCATACAGTGGTCATAACATGCATACGGTTTTGCACTCTCTTTTGTGAGTGCTTCCATTCCATTAAAAATTGTCCGTAAACATACTAGTGGCCACATAATCTTTTGTGATATGGCTGCTGATTGACTCATCAGTTCTCCTGATGTTGAAATGTTAAGCTTCCTCCTCATTTTCCTATATTTTAAGAGTCCTAAGACAAGGCATCTTTGTGCATTTTGATTTTTTTTTTTTGATGAGGAAGATTCACTCTGAGCTAGCACCTGTTGCCAATCTTCCTCTTTTTTTATTGAGTTCATAATAGTTTACATCATTGTGAAATTTCATTTGTACATTATTTCTTGTCTGTCACCACATAAGTGCTCCCATTCACCTCTTGTGGCCACCCCCCAACCCCCTTCCCCTGGTAACCACTGAACTGTTTTCTTTGTCCATGCATTTGTTTATATTCCACGTATGAATGAAATCATATGATGTTTGTCTTTCTCAGTCTGGCTTATTTTGCTTAACATAATTCCCTCCAGGTCGATCAATGTTGTTGCAAATGGGATGAATTTGTCTTTTTTGTGGCTGAGTAGTATTCTATTGTGTATATATACATCACATCTTCTTTCTCCAATCCTCAGTCAGTAGGCACTTGGATTGTTTCCATGTCTTAGCTATTGTGAATCGTGCTTCAAGGAACATAGGGGTACATTTCTTACTTTAGATTGTTGATTTCAAATTGTTTGGGTAGATACCCAGTAGTGGGATAGCTGGATCATATGGTAGTTCTATTTTTAGTTTTTTGAGGACTCTCCATACTGTTTTCCATAGCTGCTGCACCAGTTTCCATTCCTACCAGTAGTATATGATGGTTCCCTTTTCTCCACACCTTCTCCAGCATTTGATTATAGCCATTTTAACAGGTGTAAGCTGGTATCTTAGTGTAGTTTTGATTTGCATTTCTTTGATGATTACTGATATTAAACATCTTTTCATGTATTTATTGGCCATCTGTATATCTTCTTTGGAAAAATGTCTGTTCATATCCTCTGCCCATTTTTTGATCAGGCTGTTTGTTTTTTTGTTGTTCAGTTGTATGAGTTCCATATATATTATGGAGATTAGCTCCTTGTTGGATATATGGCTTGAAAATATTTTCTCCCAGTTGGTAGGTTGTCCTTTTGTTTTGATCCTAGTTTCTTTTGCCATGCAGAAACTCTTTAGTCTGATAACGTCCCACTTGTTTATTTTTTCTTTTGTTTCCCTTGTCTGAGAAGACATGGTATTGGAAAAGATCCTTTTAAGTTCAATGTCAAAGAGTATATTACCTATATTATCTTCCAGGAATCTTATTGTTTCAGGACTTATCTTCAAGTCTTTGATCCATTTTGAGTTTATTTTTGTGTATGGTGTTAGATAATGGTTTATTTTCATTCTTTTGCATGTAGCTGTCCAGTTTTCCCAACACCATTTATTGAAGAGACTGCCTTTTCTCCAGTGTATGTTCTTGGCACCATTATTGAAGATTAGCTGTCTGTAGATGTGCGGTTTTATTTCTGGGCTTTCAGTTCTGTTCCATTGATCTGTGTGTCTGTTTTTGTACCAGTACCATGCTGTTTTAATCACTATGGCTTTGTATTACATTTTGAAGTCAGATTGTGATGCCTCCAGCTTTCTTCTCATTTCTCAGGATTGCTTTACCAATTCGGGATCTTTGGTTGCCTCATATGAATTTTAGGGTTATTTGTTCTGTTTACATGAAGAATGTCATTGTGATTCTGATTGAGATTGCATTGAATCTGTAGATTGCTTTGGGCAGTATGGACAGTCCATGTGCATGGAGTCTTTTTCCATCCCTTTATGTCATCATCTGTTTCTTTCAATAATGTCTTACAGTTTTCATTGTATAAGTCCTTCACCTCCCGGGTTAAATTTATTCCTAGATACTTTATTCTTTTTCTTGCGATTGTAAATGGAATTATATTCTTGAGTTCTCTTTCTATAAGTTCGTTATTAGAGTATAGAAATGCAACTGATTTTTGTAAGTTGATTTTGTATCCTACCATTTTACTGTAGTTGTTAATTATTTATAATAGTTTTCTGATGGATTCTTTAGGGTTTTCTCTATATAAGATGATGTCTTCTGCAAACAGAGTTTTACTTCTTCACTCCCTATTTGGATTCTTTTTATTCCTTTCTCTTGCCTAATTGCTCTGGCCAAAAACTCCAGCACTGTGTTGAATAAGAGTGGTGATAGTGGGCATCCTTGTCTCGTTCCTGTTCTCAGAGGGATGGCATTCACTTTTTCCTCGTTGAGTATGATGTTGGCTGTGGGTTTGTCATATATGGCCTTTATTATGTTGAGGTAATTTCCTTCTATCCCCATTTTGTTAAGAGCTTTTATCATAAATGGCTGTTGGATTTTGTTAAAGGCTTTCTCTGCATCTACTGAGATGATCATGTGGTTTTTATTCCTCATTTTGTTAGCGTGGTGTATCACATTGATTGATTTGCAGATGTTGAACCATCCCCATGTCCCTGATATAAATCCCACTGGATCATGATGTATTATCTTTTTGATGTATTGCTGTATTCAAGTTGCCAATATTTTGTTGAGGATTTTTGCATCTGTGTTCATCAGCTACGTTGGCCTGTAGTTTTCCTTTTTTGTGTTGTCCTTTTCAGGCTTTGGTATCAGAGTGATGTTGGCCTCATAGAATGTGTTAGGAAGCGTTCCATCTTCCCTAATTTTTTGGAATAGCTTGAGAAGGATAGGTATTAAGTCCTCTTTGAAAGTTTGGTAGAATTCCGCAGGGAAGCCATCTGGTCCTGGGCTTTTATTCTTTGGGATGCTTTTGAGTATTGTTTCCATCTCTCTTTTTTTTTTTTTTTTAAAGATTGGCACCTGAGCTAACAACTGTTGCCAATCTTCTTCTTCTTCTCCCCAAAGCCCCCCAGTACGTAATTGTACATTCTAGTTGTGAGTGCCTCTGGTTGTGCTATGTGGGATGCCACCTCAGCATGGCCTGATGAGCGGTACCATGTCCCTGCCCAGGATCCGAACTGGCGAAACCCTGGGCCGCCAAAGCGAAGCACACGAACTTAACCACTCGGCCACGGGGCTGGTCCCATTGTTGTTCTTGTTGTTTACTTGTTTTTGGCTCATGTTGTATATTTTTTAATCAACTTTTAATTTTAGATTTATAGAAAAGTTGCAAAGCTAATATAGAATTCTTCTGTACCGCTTACCAGTCTCCATTAATTGAAACCTCTTACATTGCCACACTACATTTGGTAAAAAAGAAACCTATGTTGTTATATTACTGTTAATTACACTTCAGGCTTCATTTGAATTTCATCAGTCTTCCCACTAATGTCCTTTCTCCTGTTCCCAGGATCCAATCCAGTACACCATATTGATTTTAGGCTTAGTTCAATTTTGCCCACACTTCCTGCCTGCCTTTCCCTTTGCTTTAAGCATTCTCTTTGTACAATCATTCTCAATTTGGTGAACTCCTTGGGAATAATTATATATCCATTTGTGGGCTAATTGTTAAACACAAGAGCCGTAACATACCTCTGCCTCCAAATGAAAGGTCTGTTAGCTCAAAAGATATTCCATCTAAAACAGACACGAATGAGGGGTTTCTCAGGAGCTTTTGGAATAGAATAAGAGCAGGTGTTGTTTAAGCACAGCTTATCCATCCCTGAGCTTGTTGGATGTACAACCAGTGTCATATCTGTGTTATTTTTCCAGTCACACCAGGGTGTAATTATATCTGTGTTTATCTTCAGGCGAATTCAGTTATGCATGTTTGGCCAGAAAGGCAGAGAAGGAGAAAATACACTGCTCCCTCCCTTCTGTGCACCTGTGACTATGCACAGGCCGGACACTTGTCAGTTGTGTGCTGCTTTGTGTTGAGGGTAGTGGGACACCAGCAGGCGCTGACTGGGAATGGTGACTTCTTCTACCTCTTAGCACTGGGGGCTAGAATGGCCCAGAAGGATAAGCGTATTTTTCTCCTAACCTCACCTCACCTTGTCCCTTCTTTGATAGAAGCAGTGATTATAGATAATATTGACCACAAGTGACTTTTGCTCTGTGCAGCAAGTTGATTTTATTTTTTTAATTATTTTTTATTTTTAAGAAAGTAATATATGCATATAAATTGAAAAGTTTAATAATAATCTTGGAGCTTAAAACTAAAAATAACAATTCCCTCATACCTCTGCTGTCGCAATCTGCTTCTTAAAGGCAACTACTTCCAACTTTTTCAGCTGGTTCTTTTAATATTTGCCTCCAGATTTTAAAGTAATACAGATATAACTCTGGCTCTTGATTCAACAGTGTTGGACATTCTCTATTCAATCCCTTTCCCTCTATTCTCGGCATATTTGGTTTTATCAATACATGTACAATGCAACATTATATATATACAATATTTGGTTTAATCCATACTCAGTATCCTCATTATTATGACTATTTAAATTCTGCTGACTGTTGAGCCATGTAGAATACTAATACTTCACTTACTTTATTTCGCAACTTTTTTATTTTTTCTTAAATTCAAAATGGCCTCATGTTTTCATTAGCTTAGTTGATTTAGAATGTTTGGCTGAATTCTCAAGGTCTCTACTAGCTCTACAGAACTCCTCAACAAAATTTTCCAGAGTTAAATATCACTTATATCTGTCAGTCTCAGTTATCCCTCTGGGGGATCCTCCCTGGAACCCTCTGTTCTTGTACAATCACACTGTGTTCTCCTTGGGAAGACCCAAAGGAAAATTTCCAACACATTCCAATATAAGAAAGACTAGTCTTCGCTGAAGAAAGACTGTCTCTTCTCTGAGTTTTTTTCCATCTACTGCATCCTATGATGTTGTGACTGATCATGTTGTTTTTGCCTGCATTGGCCTGTTGAGAGCTAGAGGTGGCCATCTCCTTTCCTCACTAGCCCCACTGCCCCAAACCAGCAACAGCCATGACATTTTGCATGTTTATTTTATTCCAGTTTCATCATATTTCCCTCTCCTTGTTTCCCTTTTGGTAAGCTGTCATCTTTTAAAAAACATATCTTACAAATTAACACAAAGGAATACATACTGGTTTTTCTTACATTTTTTGAAACAGCTTTATTGAGATATAATTCACCTACCATATGCTATGCCCATTTAAAGTGTACAATTCAATATATTTCAGTATATTCACAGGGTTATGCAGCCATCACCATGACCTCATTTTTTTGTTTTCTTTTTGGGGAAGATTAGCCCTGAGCTAACATCTGCCGCCAATTCTCCTCTTTTTGCTGAGGAAGCTTGGCTCTGAGCTAACATCCTGCCCATCTTCCTCTACTTTATATGTGGGACACCTGCCACCGCATGGCTTGATAAGCAATCTGTAGGTCTGCACCTGGGATCCGAACCAGTGAACCCCAGGCCATCAAAGCTGAATATGCAAACTTAACTGCTGCACCACCGGGCTGGCCCCCATGACCTCATTTTAGGATAGTTTTTGCCTCCTAAAACCTCACACCCAGGAGTAGCCACTCCTCATTCTGCCCTCCCCATGCCCTGCCCAAAACTACCACAAATCTACTTTTTGTCTCTCTAAATTTACTCATTCTGGGCATCTTGTATAAATGGAATCATACAATATGTAGTCGTCTGGGACTGGCTTCTCCCATGTTAGTGCATGTGTCAGTACTTCATTCCTTGTTATTGCTGAATAATAGGCCAATGTATTTATCTGTTCATCAGTTGATATATGTTTGGGTTGTTTCTATGTTTTGGCTATTATGAATAATACTGCTGTGAACATTTGTGTACAAGTTTTGATGTGGACATGTGTTTTAACTTCTCTTGAGTATATATCTAGGAACAAAATTGCTGAGTCATATGGTAACTCTGTTTAGCCTTTTGAGAAGAGCCAGACTGTTTTTCAAAGTGGCTGCATCATTTTGTGTTCTCACCAGCAAGGCATGAGGGTTCCAATTTCTCCTCATCCTTGTCAACACTTGTTATTGTCTATTGCTTTTAACACAGCCATGCCAGTGAATGTGAAGTGGTATCTCGTGGTTTTGACTTGCACTTCCCTAATGACTAAGGATGTTGAGCATCTTTCCATGTGCTTAGTGGCCATCTGTATATATTCCTTGGATAAATATCTATTCCAATCATTTGCCCGTTTAAAAAGTAACAACTTTATTGACATATAATTCACATATATGCAATTCACTCATTTAATGTGTACAATTCAGTGGTTTTTAATACATTCAAAAAGTTGTGGAAGTATCACCATAGTCAGTTTTAGAACACTTTTATCACCCCAGGAAGGAACCCTGTAGCCATTAGCGTTACTTGTTTGTCCATTTTTAATGTGTTGTCTTTGTATTAAGTTTTGTATTTGAGTTTTAACACTTCTTTATACAAGTCCCTTATAGCTGTATCCTTGGCAAATATTTAATCCCATTCCATGGTTTTTTTTTTTTTTTTTTTTTTGCTTTCTTGATGGTATTGTTTACAGCATAAAATTTTTAAAGTTTGATGTAATCTGATTTTTCTTTTTTCTTTTGGTAGTTTGTTTTTGGTGTCTTTTTTTCCCTTTTATTTATTTATTTTATTTTTTGGAAGATTAGCCCTGAGCTAACATCTGCTGCCAATCCTCCTCTTTCTGCTGAGGATGACTGGCCCTGAGCTAACATCCGTGCCCATCTTCTCCTACTTTATATGTGGGATGCCTACCACAGCATGGCTTGCCAAGTGGTGCCATGTCCGCACCTGGGATCCGAACCAGCCAACCCCAGGCCATGGAAGCGGAATGTGGGAACTTAACTGCTGCGCCACCAGGCCAGCCCCTCCTTGTTTTTTTAGTTGGTGTTTATTTCTGTAAGTATCCTCAGACCATTTTTGAGGTCTGAGTCAGACATAAAGATAAAGAAGACAAAACTGTATAAGAGGCATCGGTTCTGTCCAAGTGCATCTTGGCAGGGAATTCAGTAGTAAATTTTCATGTTGGTGCCTCAGTGGAAGCAAAAATCTGGTGGTTCTGCAAAGCAGCCATTTCCATGCCTGGAGGATCACTAGCCTTTAGCCAGTCTTCCCAATATCTTTTCTTTAACCTCTGCTTCATGTAGGCATTGGGCTGGGCAGCAGATAGAATGTAGAATAAAGTTAATCCTTGAGGCTGATAAATGACAGAGAAGTGACATCAATGACTGCTCCTGATGCTCCACTGGTCCAGATAGGCCTTATTCCTGACACACGGTCATTTTGCTTCTGCTCAGAGGTGAGCTGAGGGAGTTCAGACATAGGATCTCCTCAGCCAGTCAAACACAGGAACAGAATGGGAATTCATTTAGTTTATTAGCTAAATAGAAAATGATTGGCTAGCCAGGGAATTTAGCCAACATTTGTACCATTATTTCTGTGATAAAATGGATCCTAAATTCTAAATCGTCAATTTAGAAATAGGCTTTTGAAATCTATCTCTTTCTAAGTTGGGATATACTTGTGGTAGTTCATTAGTGTTCTTTTTCATAGCTATTCCATTACATGGGGGACTGTGCTTGTGTGCAATTTTATGTGAGATCTATATATATAAAACATTCTTATCCGTTTATCTCAGTTATTGTCTGTATAGTTGGTTTAGCAACCATTTATTAAGTCCACCTATCGCTGTTGTCCCAGGACCAAGGCTGGAAGGCAGAATACCCTGGGACCTCTGTTCTACTTCAGAATTTTAGTCTGTTAGGGGAGGACATGAACTCCATTCAACACAGGATTTGTGTTGGCTGTGGCTCTCGCTCATGGAAGAACTGATCATCCATTTGTGAAGTATTCAGAACCTTTGTTTGTCTTCCTTTCGGCCTCACATTTGGCAGCTTGTTAGTTATAAGGACAGCAGAGAGAGAGGAATAGGAAGAAACTGAATTCAGTTCATTGAAGCTTTTTTGAAAAGGGGCAAAAACCCATTGAAATGGCATTCTTAAATTATTTGAGTGTTTTCTTTATGTTGTTCTTGTTCTTTATTTTCATAGATAATTGATTTGATGCTTTAAATTTATTAAACAAAATAAATGCATGTATATGTATATGGTTAAATGCATGTAAATGTATATGGTTAAAAAAGGTATTAAACAGCATGTGAGGGCCTCTTTCCCCTGCGCATGACCTCCCCAATCCTAGACTCTGTGCAGAGGGAGCTACTGTTAATTTTCCTTTGCAACCCTTTGAATTTTAAAAATATATATATACTCAGATACTTTGTTAAAAATACACAGATGGGATCGTATTATACATAGTGTTCTGCATCTTGTTTCTTCTTATTTTGGGAAGAGATATTTTCCTGGATGGAGATATCTCCATATCACCATGCACAAATCCACTGCATTCCCCTTAGAATTACAGAGTGTTCCTTTATGTGAATGATCATGACTGACTTAATCAGCTCTCTTTTGATGGACATTTAGGTAGTTTCTCACCTTTTGCTATTACACACAATGTTCCATGAAATTCTTGGGCAAGTGTCTGTCTTATGCTCCTATGTAAGTTTGCATTGATGGATTATGTTTTTCATTAAACCATGAAAGGCCACAGTGTGCAGTTCTCATCTAGGCTGTGGAATCATGAGGCTTTGGATTGTAGGGTAATTCATCATGTGTGGTTTGGGTATAGCCTGGTATGAAAAGCTCATCTTCATATTTTGAAAAGATACATGAGCATTAAGTTAGAAAGGGACCCAAACATCTTGCCCATTTCAGGATGTTGAACTTACACTTTGCATCTTTGTAATATTTTGGAGGCTGGATAGACTGTGGCTAAATTTTTGCTTGAGTTGGAGACAGACTGGAGGGAGTAACTTGGTTAGACAATGACAAATAGAAATGGCAAGCAATAGGATATATTGGAGTAAATGAGGAAGCCATTTGGTGTAAACCTAATTCGGCCTGACCTTGTTTTTCCAAAAGGCCTGACCGTGGCCATTGAGCATGCATTGTATATCTGCTTTAGACATTCTCTATGGCAAGAACAAAGGCCCTTGAGATAAAGGTGCAACTTCCCTCCCCCTCCCCACATTGGCATTTCCTTAAGGATTAAGCATCTTTCCTTAGGCTAGAAACTGATTGCTGCACTCACCTGTGACCACCCAGCTCCAGACAACAGACTTGCTTCCTGCTGTGCCCACTGAGATAGCAGACCCATTACCTGCTGTGTCTATCAAGTGCTGTGCTGACAGGGCAGTCTTGTGACTACTGTGGGAGGGACATTTCAATCATATGTAAAGCTTCCTCTTTGGAGGTATATAACCACTCTGTATACCTCACTTCTTTGGTGCCCTTTCTTCCTTTGGGAAGAAAGGCCCCGGGCCATGGTCGTTAGATTTTAGTTCAGAATAAACTCTCGCAAATTTTCATTCATAGATTGGTTATGGATTATTTTCATCGACAACAAGATAGTTCCAAGCAAGAAACAGGAAGCTGTCCAAAGTGCATATTGCATAAGGGCTGGTATTTGTGAATAGCACCTACCCAATTTGCTTTGTTGTCTTAGACTTTGCAACGTTTGGTGTTCTAGAAGCACTTTTACAGTGAGATGGGCCTAGAGACATGGTCTCTAGAGTGGATTAGCAGTAAAAGTTCTTCAGCACATCAGCTGGTGAAGAGAGGTGTCTTGAAGCCCAGGGTCTGGGAGAGGAGGTGTTGGGGAGGCAGAAGGAAACTTGGTGTGACTCAGCCAGGTTGGAGTCAGACATTTGGGTCCTGCTGTGAGAACTTTACTACTTGGAGCTGCAGTTTCCCAAGGAGGGCTCTGTCAGCTTTCTCACTGGCTTGTGGAGAGGAGCTAATGAGAAATGAAGGATATGGGAGAAATGAAGGATGTGCACAGATGACGGCCCTGATTCATCGAGCACTCCGGCCTGCACATGGCAGAGCATTCAGCATTTAGTACTTACTCATTAAGTGGATTTTGGCAGAATGAACTTTTGTTGGTGGTTTGCAAGTTGGATTTTCCTTTAAATAGTTTGGAGTAGTTTAAGTGGGAACAAGTGGGAGCTATGGGAAGATGATTATTTCTTAATGGCCTGGGAAGTGGGGGCAGGCCCATTTTTCATACTTTTCACACCTTAGTTCATTGAGTCCTTATAATACCCTCAGTGAGGTAGATGTTCTTGTCTGCATTCAATGGATGAAGATATTAGGAGTCAGCAATGGAAATCAAGCCTCAGCTTATTATTTATGGTTGCCTGTAATTGGTTTCATTCATGTGACCTAGTCAGTGGTTGGGAACTATGGGCCACTTCCTTTGCTGTGTCTTTCCTGGTACCAAGTGTGGTGCTGAACTGAACACAGGAAGTTCCCACACATTCAGGTGGTGGGTTGGCTGATGGTTGAATTTGCTGAAGCCTGGCCCAAAGTTTGGGCTTCAGAAAGAATGTTATTGGGGTGTTGTACGTTATCTTCCTGAAAACTCAACTTGAAGTTGCTTTGTCTAACCTATACGCCTCTCCTTGCCCAAAAGCCAGTGACCTGATAGCTGTTATCCACTGGGTTTGGTTCATGTGGATTCTCTAGTAGTGAAAACATTCCCAAGTGTAATGTGTAAGCTAAAGTGCCCAGCTGATTTACCTGAGAGAGTCTTAAATGAGATGCTTGGCTCAATCTTTCATGACATTACTGAGCACTCTCCGTGCTCAAGATACAGAATATATGAGTTTGGCCTAAGGAAACCAGCAGAAGCCAGTCAGAGCAGAGAACAGTGTCAGGGCTGATTATGAGGGAGCAGACTTTCCACATCGGTCCAGCTTGAGCTGGAAGGAGGTTTCTTACAGTTCTTCCCTGTTGGGGAATTAGAGTCAGGTCAAAAGATCTTTGGTTCTGGGGCCTGCCTGGTGATGGAATGCTTAAGTTCACGCACTCTGCTTCAGTGGCCCAAGGTTCACAGTTTAGATCCTGGGTGTGGACCTATGCACCGCTCATCAAGCCATACTGTGGTGGCATCCCATATACAAAATATGGAGGAAGATGGGCACCGATGTTAGCACAAGGCTAATCTTCATCACCAAAAAGAAAAAAAAAGATCTTTCGCTCACCATCCGTATTCACTCTACTGTCAGAAAATGACCAGCTGCTTCCCTCCAGAAGCTTCTGACTACGTGGAGTTTCTATTAAACCATCCAAACTTCTTAGACAACACTTTAAATCTGGTTTTGCTGCTGGGCATGCCCCACCTGTCTCCTTCCCCTGGTTGTGCTCCAAGAGCTGGGATTTCACACTGTGTGAATTCCATTCTGTTCACTTTCTATTAAAATTTTGGATACTTATGGTGAATATTCTGTGCTGCTGAGAGAGAAGCTGGGTACCTGCATTAACCCAGGTGAGTGAAGCTTGTCCTTTCCCTGCAGCTGACGTGTGCAGTTACCAAAACTGCTGCCTGCTGGCACTCTTCCCAGTACCCTCCACCAATAACATTTTGTGTTTTGATCATTTTTATTCTTAAATCCTGCCACATGTCATATGCTTTTCCATTATTCTTTCCTTTCTTTTCCCCATGAAAACTTTTTGAGAGACACAATGAAAGTTTGTCCATCTGTTTCCCTCAGCACCTCTCACTGCATGTTGTGCTTCTAAGGTCTCTGTCTTTGCTGCGTTAAATCTTGCCTGGGTCTTAATTGGAAAGCAAGTAGGGCCAGTCTCCAAACTATAGTGTGTTTAGTTAAATCAAATTAAAACTTTTGAACAGGTAGATGTGGAAAAGGATGGCTGAGCATTTCCACAAAAGCATTTCCTGAAGACCTGACCTAGGCCAGACACTGGCTCTAACAGGGTGGATGAGGCAGGGCCCCTAAATCTCAGAGCCTTCTGGTTTGTGGGAGGAGAGCAGAGACAGTGTGAGTGGGTGGGCCAGTGTAGGAGAGAGTAGACCATCACCAGGGAAAGAACACAGGCCTTTGGACACAGCCTCTCACCAGCTGCCGGGCTTGGCCACACTCTCGGCCTGCTGAGGCCGCTCCCTTCTGTACAAAGGGACAGTGCCTCTCTGATCAGATGATCGGACAGCGTGCACACCTCTGGCTCAGCAGCCTCCCCATTCATGTAGCATTTTTAGGACCAAATAAGAAGATAATGCAAATGAAAATCATTGTAAGCTGAAATGCTAATAGTTTTAGTGAAATTCAATCAGAGCCCCAAGAAGAAAACTAACATCTCATTCTGTGGATGTTCAGGAAATTTTCATGCAAGCAACACTGAGCCCAGCAGAAAATGATGGGAGTGCCAGGGAAGAGGACTCCAGGTGGAGACAAGGAAGATCTCGACTGGGCTTTGAGAGCTTGCACTCTAGAGGCAGGTGGACAGAAGATGGCTCTGGAGGGGCAGAGACAAGAAGAGGTGCTGATGGATTGGGACATGGGCCAGGCTGAGGCAGGACCTTCCCTCAGGGAGCGAGTCTGGAGTTTCATCTGTCAGTGAGGCATTTTAAGGGTTCCAAGGGAAGGCTGCGCAGGCCCGGCTCTCTGAGCCCCACCACGTTTGCTTATTTGTGTAATTGAGCCCTGTATTGGATAAAATTATATTCAGAAAAAAAGGGTTTTGTGACTTCATGAATAAAAAACAAAGAAACCTGCAATGAATCCCAGCCACTGGGGATTCAAAGCAGGGAGCTGACATGCTGTGCTTGGTTCTTTTGGATTGTCTTCAGCAGAGAGCTGTGTAGCCACTTTAACCTTGTAAAGTCTCATGAGAAGTGAGAGGGGCAGGTGAAGTGTCAGCAGCCACCCAAGCAGGCCTCCTGGGGTGCTGGAGGTCATCTGGGCTGTTGGGGATGTGGGAGTGGCCCTGGGGCTTGCCCTGCCTGGGGCTGTACTCCGTCTCCATTGGTCTCCACTTGCATCTTCCTTGTCTTCCTCATCTTCTTCCTCTACCATAGCATGTTCACACACTCTTTCCACTCACCTCCTGACCCCTGGTGCCACCAACGAGAGAAGTGCTGAGGAGGGTCAGGGCCTGATGAACATGTGAGATAGAGTGGAAAGAAGAGGAGCTGGGTACAGCATTTGGCTGGAGTGCTGTAGTGGGCAGCATTGTCTGAAATAGGGAACCCCAGGGTGCTGGGGTAAGGAGAAGCTCTATATTCTGGATGTCTGGTGTGAGATTCCCGCAGGCAGCTGGAAGAAGGTCCTTATTTCAGGAGAGATCCCTGCACAGCATTGTATTCTGGCATTTTGTCACGGTCAGGATACCTGCAAGAAATGTGGCCATGCTGGAGAAATGTGGGTGCTGTTAGGTCAGAAGTGGAGAAACTGTAGAGTGAGCTCAAAAGGAGAGAAATACTGAACATCAGAGGAAATACTGAACACTAGGCTCTGAATGTTGGAGGCAGAGATCTCTCTAATTGAGTTTGCCTCTAATTGGAAGGAGGGAGGCTGTAGGCAGCCCGTTTCCCAACAGCTCCTCACCAGGTTTAGTGAAAATTGGCACACACTACAGGTGACTGCCACAGGACCATGCACGTGCCAAGACTGGAGGCTTTAGGAAATTGTGTGAGAAATGAAGTGGAGTCCACCAATGGAATTTCCATGTTTGCACTGGAAAGCCTAGGAACGTTTCTCTGTTGTGTGTTTGGAGAAATTTTTGTCCTGTGATTGTATTTCCCTTTTGCTTTGTTACCACATCGTCTTCCTTTTCTCTCTCCATCTCCCGTTCCCTTAAAAAAAAAGCCATACAAAATGATTTCCATCACAGATTTTTGAAAAACAGGACACAGTGATAGCTATTAGAAATGATAGCTTGCAGAGCTAGGAGACAAAGCTATAAAAAGTTTGCTCATATTCTTCCGGAAAGGTGTTGTTTTGGACAGAAAGCCATTGCTGTCTGCAACACTTAAAACAAAGAATTGTTTTCCTTTTAGACCTGAGTTCTGCCGTCTTTCCTGTGGGTATTTTCATACACCCCCACCCCACCCCACATACTCAGTAGAGGAAAGGTGAGAAGGAAAAAACTGGGGGGGAAGGGTGGTCAGAAGTACCTAGAACGGAGGGTGGGATGTGGGGGAGAGATAACAACACTCAATCCATGAAATAAGTTGAGTATAGCCACAAGCCAGAGGTCAGTAAAGCAGGTCCCTGAGATCACATGCCCAGGGACTGTTTGGGGAAAACTTTCTTTCATTCTTTAAACACATATATTAAGCACCCTATGCACACAAGGCAGGTGGTAGCATTAGGGATCCAAATGTGAGTTACACTGATTTGTCCCTGCTCTCCTGTTGAGGAGAATGAGGGGAGGTGAACAGCAGTTAACACCCAGCCACTGAGCTCATTGTAATTACAAAGGAGAAGTCCAAGACCTATAGATGAGAGGATCAGACTGTATTATTGGGGGTGATCAGCAGAGTCCTCTTTGGTAGACTCAGATTGAGGAAGAAGTTCATGTTGAAGTTGAGACCTGAAGGATGAGTGGCAGTGAGGTGAAATTGGGGCAGGTGCTGTGAGTTCCACATGGAGATGCTGGTAAATTTGAAGCCCCAGGGAACAAGAGTCTGGGACTTTTAGGGGACAAAGAAAGGGCTGGAATTGCTTAGCATGAGGGAGGTGTAAGTCACATTGTCTTTTGCATGTGGATGATACACCATTGGCTCAGCCTTTATTTATGTCAAATCTGAGCTCTTTTCAGTCTCTTCTGCTCCTTAGAGTCCAGACTTTGAGAAATGTGTATGTCATCAGAAAATCCACACACTTTCCTTCTAAAATATCAGTCAAATAGGGAGGATAGTACACAACCTAAATTAGGAAATCCTTGTCTATTTGTTGGCATTTTGTTCTTGAAGCTGCAGTGCTTAATATCTTTCTAGGCATTTCTGTCCACAAAAGGTCAAAGTTGATATTTTCTCCTTAGTCTGTTGATTGAATTTTGATCTGCTGGCAGAGATTTAGACCCAACTGGAGAAGAGTGGTCTTTTTAAGTGTGTCAGTTATCCCATGTTGGGGGTGTTGTGTGATGTGGTTGGAAATAGCCAACCTTTCACCATTCTCAGTCGTGAAAGATACTCTTCTGCTCTGATGCTGTCAATGTAGGTGCCCAGTTATAGGTCTGATGGCGGCAGGGCTGATCTGTTGGCTTTTTTCATGATGTAGCTCTTGCACTCTGTGCAGTAACGTTGAAGGGGGTGATTCTCCTGGAGTAAGCTCTCAGGGGAACATCTGAAGGTTTGGTCTCTGTGCAGTGCTTTTGTTGGAATTGAGCCCATAACCAAGGTTGGTTAAATTCGTTTGTTGCCAGCAAATAGCAATAGTACTGCTATTTCCATCTGCTACCACTGCTTTCAGATCCTTCTAATTAAATCTCCCAGTCATCGGTTTTTGAATGAATGTTGTTTTGTGGCATTTGGAAAATTTGTCACGTAAACCTTTTTGGCTGCAGCCCATGCATTCAGTCTGTGTTGTTCTGTACCCTAAAGTTGCATCTATGAGTATTTTTAGCAGCTAAGAACTCTTCTCTGAGAGTGAAAGAGATTGTCTTCATGGTTTGCCCCCTGGGTGGGCTTTGGGCTCCTTTGGTTTGTGATTGTTCATGGTGGGTTAGCCATTCTGCACTCAGAGTCTTCTTGGTAAAGCTGCTAATTAAGCACCCTTTTTTCTTTGTTGTTCTTAGAGTTGCAGTAAATAATAGTTGAGGTAGCTGAGAGTTGAGGGGTCCTCTAAGTAATTCCTAATAACTCATTAAAAGTTATTTTGGGAAGAGGGAGATGGAGTTTTCCATGTAGTTTAAGCTGTCATTTTAGTTTCCTGCTTTAGGTTTTTCTTTGGGCTCTGAATGATGGAGGTGGAGATGCCATCATTGAATTTCCTCCAGTTGGAGGGAGGCTGAAGGCAGCCCCAACTTCCCAAACACAGCTGCTCACCATGGTGAGTGAGCAGTGCCAGTGAAATAAATGCTTAAAATAAATCTCATTCTGTCTCCCTGTGAGAGATATGACAGACATTTCAAAGAATGGGATTATGGATTATTGTGGCACAGGAAATTGCAGTGTCTATACACTGCCAGAGAAAACACACTAACGTTAGAAACCAGCAGCCCTTATTCTAATCCAGTTTTCTGCCTACTTCCTGTGTTACCTAGGCCAAGTTAATTCACCTCTCTGAGACCTTAGTTTACTCAGTTGTAAGTACATATACTGCCTAATTCTCAGGGTAGTTATGCTGTTAAATGAGATTTCATATGAAAAGCACCTGGAGGATAATAGGTATTCCAGAAATGGCAGCTACTATTTTTACCTTATAATTGAGGTAGAGTGAAAAGATGCCATACCTCACGAGTGTCGATGAAAATAATCCATAACCAATCTATAAATGAAAATTTGGGTGAGTTTATTCTGAGCTTAAATCTGAGGATTATAACCCGGGAGAGTCTTTCCACAAAGGAACAGAGCACTCCAAAGAAGTGGGGGTATAAGGGTGGTTATATACCCTCAAAGAGGGTGTTTCACATATGATTGAAATGTCCCTCCCACAGTAGTCACAAGATCACCCTGTCGGCACAGCACTTGATGGACACAGCAGGTAATGGGTCTGCTATCTCGGTGGGCATAGCAGGAGGCAAGTCTGTTGTCTCAAGCTGGGCGGTCACAGGTGTACGCAGCAATCGGTTTCTAGCCTGAAGAAAGATACTTAATTCTTAAGGAGAGGCCAACGTTGGGAGGGGGAGGGAAGTTGCACCTGTATCTCAAGGGCCTTTGCTCTTGCCATAGGGAATCTCTAAAGCAGATATACAATGCATGCTCAAAGGCCTCGGTCAGGCCCTTTTGGAAAGACAAGGTCAGGCCGAGTTAGGTTTATACCAAATGGCTTCCTCATATACTCCAATATATCCTATTGCTTGCCATTTTTATTTGTCATTTTCCCCTTTTGATCTCTAATCTTTTGATAGAAAGCATTGATGATCAAAATATTGTCCCTTGGCACCAGGATGGTTGCTGCCTGCCCTGGGTCCATCATGTCCCTCGGTGCTAGGCTTTTATTTCATTTATTTGCCTAGTCGTCCATGTTGAGGGGAAATAGTGGACAAGCATAGAGTTATATATATATTAACAGAGAAAGCATTTCACGTCATGCAATTTCCAATTAATTTTAGATTGTTGTGCAAACATTGTATATGTGCTTTTCTATGGCACTTCACATTTACATTGTATATGATTCTAGAACAAGTACAGTGACAATAATAACTCAGCATTTTTGAAAGGATTAGTCTGAAATGAATTCTTAGTCATAGTCCCTATCAGAAAAGGATGTTTGTCCAGGGTTATAAGACAGATCAACCGTCTCAAGCCATTGAGCAATCGTTACTTCAGTTTGTATGCTACTCTTACAACACTGTGTAAAGAAAACAACAATTAGTTTGAATATTATGACCAGTACAAGGATTCCAATAAGTAATAGAAATAGGAAGTCCAATCTGGATTGAAAAAGGGAACAGGTACTGAAAGGTAGCTAACCAAACAATTCAAGACTGGGTGTCAGATCTCATAAGGCATCCACTTGCTGCTTCATGTATTTTAGCAGAGATGACACATTGGAAGATTCATCACGTATAAAAGCACAGCATCCAGTCTGAATGATTGTATATGTACCACCTTGGGATGCAGTAAGACTATCTAAAGCCATTCTGTTTTGAAGGACAGCCCTTCACATTAAAGACATTTCAGTATTTAATAAGGCTATTCTTGCTTGACTATCATTAAGGGCTTGTTGAGTAAATTTAGTCAGATCTTCCATATGTAATAATGACATATTTTAGCCCCAAAGAAGAAGCACATATAGTTGCAAATATAGCCGAAATGATGCGGGGTCGGTGAGCCGAGGAGTCGAAAGAAAGATTTCTTAGACTCTCAAGATCTGGCAGTAGTGCTCTTTTATTTAGAGAATAGTGTGGAATAGCATGGGGACAGGACCCATGGGCAGGCAGAGCTCCTGCTGCTGCCGCTTCTGCTGCCCCCGCTGGCATGGGGACAGGGCCCATGGGCAGGCAGAGCAGCTGCTGCTGCCCCCGCTGGCATGGGGACAGGACCCATGGGCAGGCAGAGCTGGTGCGTGGGGACAGGACCCACGGACGGTCAGAGCTCCTGCTGCTGCCGCATGGGGACAGGACCCATGGGCAGTCAGAGCTCCTGCTGCTGCCCTGAGTTGAGGGTTAGGGCTAATTTTATAAGGCATGGGTACGTGACTTATTTTTACTGGAAAAAAAGAAAAGATGATGTAAAAAGTCATTAAATGATTTCAGTGCAGATGGGGTCTGGTTATTGTGCGGTCATATAACTTTAGATACGAATCTGGCCATATAGATCGGCATGCAGGTGAGGATGCCCCGGGCTTCTCTCCCTGGGGCAGTCCTAATTCATACCATTAAAAAAAGTCCACTGGGTCGTATAGTTTGGCATGTAGGCCAGGTCACCTTGGGCTTCTCTAGCTGGGGCAGCCTTAATCCACATCGTAACCCCCCCCGAACCCATTTGGCCCCGAAATCTTTTGGGGATATGGACGACGGTCAGTCTTCTGTAACTACTTCCAGCTGTACAAGGTCATAGAGCTGTCCCTAAATGGGGCCATACGTATAGGTAGGAAGTTCAGTGGACCGGAAGGCTACACCCGTGGAGTCCAAGCCTGACAAGGTGTACAGATCCTCTGGAGACAAGAGAATCATTTGACGAGAGGTGGTCCAGGAGGTGAAACTTTGTTGACATGCGGAAGACAAACAATGAAACAGACAACAAATTATAATAGGAAATACTAGCAATATGATTAACCCAATGAATAAGGTTTTGATAGTAGTCTAGAAACCTGGTCCTGACCAGGAGTTAAACCAATCGTTTAGAGATAGGGTAGGGTCAGACATGAACTTAATTTGGTGGTTCATATCACATAGGAAGCCAGAGATATTTTGATGGTAGTCAGGAATATAAACACAGCATTAAGTTTTTATAATGGCACGAGTGCCCCCCTGTGCTGCTGTCAAGACATCCAGTGCCATTCGGTTTTGGAGGACTGCCTTACGCATTTGGGACACTTCTAAATCAAGCAGCAAAAGGCTATGTTGTGTATCATTTTAATGCTTTCATAGTAAATTTGTTTAGAGCTTCCATGGACCAGATGACACTTTTGATTCCTAACTGGGGAAGGAAAATTGAGGCAACGTGGTCATACCAGTGGAACACAGAGCAGGTCCAGCGCTGTTGCAGGTTGGGTAGGTTAGCAGGAGGAGATATAGTAAAAGTAGTTCTACCTTGCATCCAGACAAAGCCTAGAGTGCATCGTCCAATCCATCCAGGTGGCAGCCAAGGCCATAAGTTGGAGCCACATAGCCACTGAGTGCCATTAGGGGCTAACCAACGAGTGCTGGGCTGTCTATTCTAGTCAGTCTCAAACCAATCAGTATTTTTTTAAGGTTATGATATGAGAACACATATGACAGGGAATTTTCCCATAGGTCGGGTGCTATTAGGCCATGTATCGCAGGTGTGATTGGTTTGTTCCCCACATAGAGTGGACTTTTACTGAGTTGATCACTAGCAGGAGGGAGCCAAATATATTCGTCACAAATCTGATATAGTCCATCCTGTGTGTATCAATAAGTTGGGGACTTTACCTTTGGAACTTGTCATTTATGATCCACCTGTGACAAGGTGAATCTAGTTAGTATTTGGGCAGTAGTGTTGAAGGAAAAGGTTTGCTTGTGGCCAGGGAACTCCCAGGTATCAGAGATGGATGGCCACAAGGAAACATTATGATTAGTAACAGATGAATCTTGCAGAAGAGAAGAGCTAATATCCATGAATGTGTACTATACCTTCTACTGAAACATAATTTTTTCTCTCTAAAATCACCCTCATTTTATAAAAGTTAGCCAAATTAAGATTAACTGGTCTGCCAATTATTTACATAAGTGCAGCAAGAATACCAATTGATTATGCAGGCTTTTTTAAATCTGCTTTGCTGGAATTTTTTTTTATGAGGAATCTCAGATTGAATTGTAAAGGCCTCTTGAGGCCAGAAAAGCCAAGCCAAGGACTTGCCATCAGATTTTGCCTGCGGTACCTCCAGATTTGGGTGGACTCCTCTTTTCTCGAGGTCCCCCAAAACATTTTGAGGTTCCTTGCACCTGCCAGACAAGCAACCTTCCTTACTTACCGGGTAAGATTGCCAGAATCTCTGTAAACAAGGTACCAGGCCCATATTTCCAAGTGGCTTTAATTCCAGAAAGTCCAATCTTTGTTCCTGAAAAGCTGTGTTGTCATATCTGAGCCTGTATGTTTCTCTCAAATATGACATTCCAGTCAAAGCTTTGGTAAGATAACCAATGTGTCCTGTTATAAGGAGACCAAATTCTTATTGAACTTATGCAAATAACTATATTGCCACGAAATAACCATACTCACTCACAAAGAGTTTCTAAATTCTGGAGGGATCAGGTAGGGAAAAAAAGTTATATGTTTCAGTTTTTCTCATAAAGGTATAATTTCACCAAATTGCTGTAAGTCATAGTTAGCATAAGAGAAAAGATTTAAAGATTTCCTTAAATCTGAGAAAACAAAACATCAAAACTCAGCAATATTTCACATAGAAGTCGTAAAAAATTATAATCATCCTCATCAGTTCACACAGTCCTGTATAATTGATTATTGAGTTTAATCTTCTGTTAGCAGATCTATGAGCACAGTTTCTCTGTTAGAATTTTGTAATTTCTTACCCAATTCAGTTTTACACTCTGAAAGTTTATCAGAAACCTATAGTTTAGAACCTTTGTCATAATCCTTTCCAGGAATTTCTCTGAAGACGAAACATTTGCAAAAGCAAAAAGCATCACAGTAAAACAACAACTATCTGCAAATGGACAAAGGACTCAAACGGGCAATTAACAAAGAAACTTGGTTACTTCTGTGACATACAACACTTCAAGAGAACAATTGGAATTATGACTGATAACCAGGACAGATCAGAATTTTAGGAATGTTATGTAATTTTAAGACACCTATATTAATAACATTCACCCACATAATACCACCTGAGAAAGTTTATCATTGCTTATTTGACAATGCTTCCCATGTAATTTAGTATTTTCAAAAGAAACCCTTTTACTCAGGACTTGAATATTTTTGACGAGAAGCTTGTCAAAAATATCAAAAGACTTTAAAA
Source organism: Equus quagga (assembly GCF_021613505.1). Taxonomy (NCBI): domain Eukaryota; kingdom Metazoa; phylum Chordata; class Mammalia; order Perissodactyla; family Equidae; genus Equus; species Equus quagga. The sequence continues at coordinate 50,860,189 of NC_060274.1, read as the reverse complement.
CACTTGTTCAAACAAAGCTCACTGTGAAATAATGCTCAGGTATCTATTCAAAGTGATAACAGAAAGAGTCAAAAATCTTAAGAGTGATCTCAGTCATTATTTTAACAAAACAGATTTGTCTTTTAGGTAGAGTTAGAGCAGGCCAAAAGTTCAAGAAAATTATCCTTTGAGAGAAAACCAAACTTTAATTTCTGTACCAGCTTATTTTTAACATTAAAACTCATTCACTTAATTGGAGTTACTTTAATCTTAGTCTGCTTCACCAGTCGTAAAACTCCTTTCAGAATTTCTCCTTCACAAACCTTCTACAACTTTCTTTTTGCCTTCAGAATTTGTCCCATACTTGCTTTCTTCCCTTCTAGTACATTAGGACAAATTTATCTTTCTTAACCCATCAAACAAAAATACTTCCATTCTTTATACCCTCTTTACTGAAAACATACATTTTAACTTTCCTTGAATACAGAGCTGTTTTCCTCATTAATTTCCAGTAGCTTTAATTATATAGGTTAATAACTTTTAACCCTTAACAGACCCCAGTAAACACTGAAAGGTAAGCAATTACGAATTGTCTTTCATACCAGCATTATAAACAGTTCATAATTTCAGAAACACGCCGCTTTACAATAAAGCACAAGGCATGCTTTTTAATAGACCCAAACGCTTTTAGCCTCTTTACAATAAGAAGCCAAAAGTAAATAACTTAGGTACGTTTAGCAATAATGTTTCAGTGTTCTATCCAATTCAAAAATGACCCAGATACTCAGGTTTTTATCATTTAACTTAACTTGGCAAAACTCAAGATTGCTACCAAAACAATTTGGAAGCTGTTTTTTTTTTTTTCAAGTATACAGACCATAAAACAGTTATTGTACCCACAAAAACTTCATGAGACATTAGACAAAACTGGTCATCATTTAAAGCTATTATTTTGCTGACGAATTTAACAATGTGAACTTATTTGACTAGTAAACCCAGGCTGCATGCCTGCATCGTATGCAAATACTGACAACTCTGACAAGACTATTTTCAATCAAACCAACAAACTTAAACAAGCTTTCATTTACCAAAGGTTAATTCACATCAAGTTAACTTGAAAGACATTGGATTAATTTCTACTACATTTAGAATTTATGTAAGCGATTACTTTAAGCCAATTAAACCGAGCTCTTAATTTGGCCATACCATCCGGAGGTAAAAATGTCACACATATAACATACATAAGACATACGTACACAGAGACTGGACAGCTATCGTTTTTTTTTTTTTTTTTTACCAATATTTGTGGAGGAGACACTCAAGATGCTAGATTTTTGGCAAGGGCACGCTTATGGCTGTTTTTCCTCTCCCCTCCTCTTTCTTTCTTTCTTTCTTTTTTTTTTTTTCTTCAGTCTTAGGAATTAGTGATGGGCTAGATAGTAGTTCCTGGAGAGGGGAGATGATAATCCTTTTCGTGATAAAGGAACTAGGTGGAATCTGAACTGCCTCTAGAGCTGTATTTCCAGTCTTGCAAGGATTTTCTAAGGACAGTTGCTCTTGATTTCCCAGAAACTGGATTGTAACTCAAATTACATTCCAGGTTGATCTACCTGTCCAACTGCATCACAAAGGCACAGAGAAACCCCTCAAATTTTCTCCCAGATGGAGTTAGAACGCATCCACAGGGTGGGTCTCTGGGGATGCTTAGGAGCCTTCCCCGTGGCGGTAAAGCCAGTGTCTGACTGACAGCAGCTGGAGAAAGGGTGCAGAGGCCGATTGCGGGTGTTGACAGTTATAAGATTTAGTCAAGTGCCGCTCAGCCTGGGCACTTTGTCTCTGAGCCAGCAAAGTTGAGGTAGGGAAGCAGGAGGCAAAAGCCTGGAACTGGCTGGAGGCTGGGGCTCCAAGCGCCAGGTTTGAGAGTTAAATCCCTGGCAAAAGGCTTATTTTTCCAATTTTACAGAAACAACACATCAAAAACAATATTTCAAACAAAAGTCATAAAAAAATTATAATCATTTTCAGTTCATTCAGTCCTGTATAACCGGTTTTTGATCTTAATCTTCTGTTAGCAGATTTATGACGTCATCAGTTTTTCCATTATATTTTTGTAATTTCTTACCCAGTTCAGTTCTATGATCTGAAAGTTTGTCAGAAACCTGTATTCCAGAGTAAGCGTCAGACTCCTTTCCATGAATTCCTCTGAAGATGAGACATATTTGCAAAAGCAAAGAGCACCAGAGTAAAACAACTGACTGTAAACAACAAAAGACTTAAAAATGGCAATTGACAGAGAAACTTATTATTCCTTTGATAGACGACACCTTAAACTATTAATTAGAATCATGACTGATAACAAGGACAGATCAGAATTTTAGGAATGTTATATAATTTCAAAACACTTACATCAGTAACATTTACCCACATAATACCAACTAAGAAAGATTATCATCACTTATCTGACAATGCTTCCAATGTAATTAAACAGACCAAATAAGCCTAATTAGTTTAGAATCTTCCACCTTATAGGAAGAGAGAGCAAATTTCTCTGTGAAGTCTCAGGTGCCCTCTGAAAATCCTCAGAGAAATTCTCTTCCTTCATTCAGGTCAAAGGAAAACCTGTATTTAGGACTTGAATATTTTTTTTTTGAGAGAAAAGCTTGTCAAAAATATCAAAAGGTTTTTAAAACACTTATTTAAACAACGCTCACTGTGAAACAATGCTTAGGTATCAACAGCAAAAAACCTTAATAGAGAGACCTCTGTCTTTTTGCACCTAGGAAAGATAAACATAGATACAACAAAACATAGGTCTTTTGTAAACTAACTCAGAAGGAAAAACATTTTATAATCTCGTTATCAAGAGCAGACTAAGAATTTAAGAAAATTATCCTTTTAAGAGAGAGCCAAATTCTAATTTTTCTACCAGTTTACTTTTTCATATTAAAACCCATTTACTTAATTAATTTCAATCTTAACCAACTTGACCAGGTACAAAACTCTTTTCAGAATTTCTTTCACAAACCTTCTACAACTTTCTTTTTGCCTTCAGAATTTGTCCCATGCTTTCTTTCCTTTTTCCCTTTCTAGTACATTAGGGCAAATTTATCTTTCTTAACCAAATAAACAAAAATATTTCCATTCTTTATACCTTCTTTACTGAAAACACACATTTTAACTTTCCTTGAATACAGAGCTATTTTCCTTATTAATTCCCAGTAGCTTTAATTATATAGGTTAATTATAACTTTTAACCATTAACAGACCCTAGTAAACACTAAAAAGGTAAGCAATTGTGAATTGTCTTTTATATCAGCATTCTAAACACTTCATAATTTCTAGGAACACATCACTTTACAGTAAAAGATCCAAAGACTTTTAGCATCTCTGCGATAAAAACCAAAAGTAGATAAACTTAGATGTTTAGCAATGTTTGTGTTCTATCCAATCCAAAAATTACCTAGATACTCAGATTTTTATCATTTAACTTAGCAGAACTCAAGATTGCTACCAAAAAGAATTTGGAAGCTGTTCCCCCGCCCTTTTTTTTCCTTCAGTCTTAGGAGTTAGTGATAGGCTAGGTAGTAGTTCCTGGAGAGGGGAGATGATAATCCTTTTCGAGATAAAGGCACTGGGTGGAATCTGAACTGCCTCTAGAGCAGTATTTCCAGTCTTGCAAGGATTTTCTAAGGACAGTTGCTCTTGATTTCCCAGAAACTGGATTGTAACTTGAATGACATTCTAGGTTGATCTACCTGTCCAACTGCATCATAAAGGCACAGAGAAACTCCTCAAGTTTTTGATTTTACAGAAGGTCAAGGTTCTGCTCAGGTCCAGCCTGAACTTAACCTGGACTTGGTGACAACAGAAGAGATGATGAGCAAAACAAAGAAAGAAAAGAAAAGAAGAGATCAGACCTCGCCCTCATGGCCTCTTCCAGAGGGTTATCAAGATAAGAGTCACACAACAGTTCCTATGCTGGGCACACAACCCCAGCAGGACAGTTCACAGAATAAATCACAGGTCTCCTACCCTTATAACTGACTCAGTAGGTGACAAAAATACTCAATGAGTCAACTGTCAAGAGAGGGCACCCCCACTTAGGGTTGCTGGGGTGATCTGGCCCAGAAACCCAAAGTTGGGGCTCCCAGGGGTGGAGCCTTTGACTCTTGAAAGATTTCTTTGTTTCCCAGTTGCAAAGCTCAAAAGGCGACAAAAATGGCCATTGAAACTCTAAGAGAGATGAAGACATTTGGGTTAGTTCTATTCAGAAAAACTTTTTGTAAGCGCTTACTTTAAGTCAATGGACTAGAGCTCTTTAGAAAAGAAGAAGGAGATAAGCTCTGAGATTCCAAAGGCAGCTGCAGAGGAGATGGAAGGAATAAGTGGGCTGGGACGGTTTCTGACTTCTTATCCTTTTTTTTTTTTTTTTTTTTAAGATTTTATTTTTTTCCTTTTTCTCCCCAAAGCCCCCCGGTACATAGTTGTGTATTCTTCGTTGTGGGTTCCTCTAGCTGTGGCATGTGGGACGCTGCCTCAGCGTGGTCTGACGAGCAGTGCCATGTCCGCGCCCAGGATTCGAACCGTCGAAACACCGGGCCGCCTGCAGCGGAGCGCACGAACTCAACCACTCGGCCACGGGGGCCAGCCCCATCCTTTTTTTTTTTTTTTAATTCAGATACAGTCTCTGCCAATTTACGGTTAGTCTCCTGTAACTTTCTCATTATTACGTTTTGAAGCCTCTAAATGCCAGTCATAATAAGCTTCCCATTCTTTTGCTTTAGTTTTAGAGCCGGCTCTTTCTACTTGTGCATGCAAATACAGTAGCTTTGAGATATCAAACGTTCCCCACTTTGGCCACTTAAGTCATTCTTAGTTAAGTCTTCCCATTTTGTTAGATACTTGCAAGCAGTGTTTCCATGCAGGAAACCAGCTGGAGTCCTATTGGGAGGTTGTCCATCTGGGATCTGGCCGGCTTTAAAAGCACGGTTTTCCCATTTTCTTTTTGCTTGTCTATTTTTTTTTTTTAATAAAGTCTGAACAACTTCTAAGGACAGTGTAGTGGGTCAGAAGTGTGCTGCTTGTGAGTGTTACTCCCTATAGAAAGGTCATAAACACTCTCTTACGTGCCTCGGTTTTTCCCTCCGGCTGCCTAAGACCGCCGTGGGAGCTCGGAGCGCAGGAGTGACTAGCCCTTATGTGCGCATCCTCAGACGAGCCTGTAATTAATTACCGTGAATGAGAGTGGAGTTCCCTATGGGACTGCTGCACGTCGAGATGATTGATCCTCTGACACTCCTGCTGAGGTCCTTAGTCACCTAAGGGTGCCTTTTGGTAAAGGCCAGGAGGAGCAAGTGTCCCTTTTCTTCGGAGCTGAACATGTTCAGTCTCTCATTTCTCTATCAAGCAGTTTGTTCAGACTTCATAAACACAATTATTTCCAATTTAAAGCCAAATTAAAAGGACAACCAACCCAGCTCACTCCAAGCTCCTCTAAGCTCCTGCAGCTTAGGAATTCTCTCTAGGTTTTTCTCCACCTAGGAAATGTACTGGTACCCTTCAAAACCTCTAGTCTTAAGACCTTACCCAGCTCATATAAACTCTTGGACCGTCAACTTAAAATAAGGAGGTCCGGGTTTCAGGAGAACTCACCAGGGTCACCTGAAGAATGCAGTGATCCGGCGGGGCTCAATGGGCCGTTATTGGTACCAAATGCTGGTTCAGTGTAGATTCCAGGTGGCCTCTGGTGGGTTTCTCTGAAATCCTGCAGACTATGCCACGAACTGTCGACAAAAATAATCCATAACCAATCTATAAATGAAAATTTGGGTGAGTTTATTCTGAGCTTAAATCTGAGGATTATAACCTGGGAGAGTCTTTCCACAAAGGAACAGAGCACTCCAAAGAAGTGGGGGTACACAGGGTGGTTATATACCCTCAAAGAGGGTGTTTCACATATGATTGAAATGTCCCTCCCACAGTAGTCACAAGATCGCCCTGTCGGCACAGCACTTGATGGACACAGCAGGTAATGGGTCTGCTATCTCGGTGGGCATAGCAGGAGGCAAGTCTATTGTCTCAAGCTGGGGGGTCACAGGTGTACGCAGCAATCGGTTTCTAGCCTAAGGAAAGATACTTAATTCTTAAGGAGACGCCAACGTTGGGAGGAAGAAGGAAGTTGCACCTGTATCTCAAGGGCCTTTGCTCTTGCCATAGGGAATCTCTAAAGCAGATATACAATGCATGCTCAAAGGCCTGGGTCAGGCCCTTTTAGAAAGACAAGGTCAGGCTGAGTTAGGTTTATACCAAATGGCTTCCTCATATACTCCAATATATCCTATTACTTGCCATTTTTATTTGTCATGAGTTATTAGGGAAATGCCAATTATGATCACAATGGGATACCCGTACAGTATCAGATGGTTAATATAAAAAAGATAGATAATAGTAACTGTTGATGAGGACATGGAAAAACTGGAACTCTCATACATTGCTGGTCAGAATGTAAAATAGTGCAGCTGCTTTGGAAAACAGTTTGGAGACTTGTCAAAAAGTTAAATGTAAAGCTACCATATGACCCAACAATTACACTCCTAGGTATCTACCCAAGAAAGGAAGACACATGTCCACACAAAGACCTGCACACAAATGTTCATCCTTATTCATGGTAGCCAAAATTAGGAAACAACCCAAATGAATGGATAAACAAAATGTGGTGTATCCGTTCAATGGAATACTATTCCCTAAAAAGGAGTGAACTGCTAATATATGCAACAACATAGATATACAGAATCCAGACATAAAAGACTTTAAGTTGTGTGATTTTATTTAATTGAAGCTTGTGGAAAAGGCAAGATTATAGAGATAGAAAACTGATCAGTGTTGCCTGGGGCTAGGGTGTGAGCTGGAATTGTCTGCAGAAGGAAATGAGAGAACTTTTTGGGGAGGTGGAAATGTTCCTAAATCTGGACTGTGGTGTTGAATGCACAGCTGTATAAATTTCTAAAACTCACCAAACTGTATTGAAAATGAGTGACTTTCATGGTTGTGATACTGTGATTTATAATAAGAAATACATATTTGGTTTTCATTCCAGTAAAGGTGTCTGTTGTTATGTTAATGAGGTGACTTTTAGAGAGCCCCTAGTTAACCTGAGAGCCATGTGGTTAGAGGGTTGGAACTTGCAGTCCCACCCACATCTAGGGGAGGGGAAAGGGAAGGAGATTAAGTTTATTCACCAATGGCCAATGATTTAATCAATCATGCCTATGTAATGAAGCCTTCATAAAAACCCAAAAGGATGGAGTTCAGAGAGCTTCTGTGTTGGTAAACACTCTGAGATTCGGGGGGAATCGTGCACTGGGAGAGAACATGGAAGCTCTGTAGCCTTTCCCCATACCTTGCTGTACGCATCTCTTTTATCTGGCTGTTCCTGAGTTATATCCTTTTATAATAAACCAGTAATCTAGTAAGTAAAATGTGTCTCTGAGTTCTGTGGGCCACTCTAGCAAATTAATGGAACCCAAGGAGCGTGTCATGAGAACCTCGCATCTATAGCCTGTAGGTCAGAAGCACAGGTGATATCCTGGACTTGCTGCTGGAGTCTGAAGTGGTGGTGGGGCAGAGGACAGTCTTGTGGGACTTGTGGGATCTGATGCTATCTCCAGGTACTAGTGTCAGAATTGAGTTAAATTATAGAAACACCCAGCTAGTGTCACAGAACTGCTTGGTGTGGGGAAAACCCCCACACATCTAGTGTCAGAAATGTTGTGAGTGTGGTAATAGTATGAGTAATGGACAAACATGTGAGTAGTGTAGGTTTTCCAACACAATGGTATATAAATTGAACCTTATATTGAGCTAGAATTTGGATCACATGATTGTCTGATAAATTATGCTTTATATTAATAATTATGTTTTAAAACATAGCATGGTTTTCAGAACATGTGTGTTCAAGTGGACATGAGTAGGAATGCCTGCCTGCCTGCCTGTTTGAGTCTTTTCAGTGGATTAATTTAGGGTTATGTGCCCCCTGCCTGTTGCTACAACAGCTTCTCATTGTTGTTAGAGGAATTTAAGGCTCAAGTAGAAAGATATTTGGAAAGGAACCCAAAAAGATCATACTGTCCAAAAATAACATTATAAATTTAGGCTTACGTGGTCCTATTCTTTTTCCTATGAATGTACAGTCGTGCGTTGCTTGACGATGGTGATACGTTCTGAGAAATGCGTCGTTAGGTGATTTCATCATTGTGTGAATATCAAAGTGTACCACAGACCACACCTGGGCTATATGGTGCTAATTTTATGGGACCACCATTGTATATGTGGTCTGTCATTGACTGAAATATTATTATGCCACACGTCTGTATATTTATTTTTACATTGTTAAAGTTAAATATATGCAAGATGTTTTAAAATGACTGCATAAAGTGAGCATTTTCCATGATGTTAAACATTTTATAAATAGTTTTAATTGCTGATTTATGAGTATTTGTTTTGGTACACCTTTATAGCCTTGTGTATTATTTTTCGCAAACTTTGCTCATCTGTTACTTTTTATCTAATTTCTACTTGGATAATGTTCATTTTTAACGATTATATTTCCTTAGTTTAAATATCTTCATATCCACTCTCCAGTTCTTTATTGGACCATAAGTCATCTGCTTTGTAACGTAAAATTTAATAGAAATTTTAAAACAAAATGTCACAAGTTCCATACAGAAAACTTAGAGACTGATTACTAAATTGAACAATGAAAAAAAATCTAATGCCACCAAAAGAATAATTTATTGTCAGTATTTTGGTACGTATTTTTCTATATTATTTTCTTTCTCCTATGATGTATAACAAAAACATACTATCCTAGATATACTGTTATATTGGCTTTATTTTTATTAGCAAAATGTTCCCATACTATTATATATTTCTCTACAGTCTGTTAGTGTATGCCAACTAATATGTCTTTTGGATGTATAATTTTGTTAACCAAACCTATATTTTGAAAATTTTGATTATTTCCAGTTTTTCTTAGTAACACTTGTTCACAATTTTTCATATTATTTTCTTGGGATAAGTGTAATAACCCTACTTAAGTTATGTACATTTTAAAAGTTTTTGGAAAACTTGTATTGAAAACTTGTCCACCTGAGACATTACATCTGTATTCCCAACAGTGTTACGTCATGTGTCTTTTCCCTCATGCCCTCATCAACAGGAGATACTAGGGATTTTTTTTTCCCCCTAACAATTTGATAGATAAAACCATCCCATTTTAACTTACATTTATTTGATTACTGATGAATTATATCTCTTAAAATAGTTTTATTGGCATTTTGTGTTTCTTCTTTGAAGAATTCTAACATCCATTACTTTTACTTTTTTCCTGTTAGGATTTCATATTTTTCTTACTGAATTATATAAGCCCTTTATTGTTTAAAGATATTAACTTTATTATATTTGAATATTTTCCCCTATTGTTTGCCTTTTAAGTTTGGTTATTGATTAATTTTCATCTCCTGGAGATGAAGATTTTTACCTGCTTGAATTAGGGACCTTGAGGAAATCTGCTCCCCTAACGTTCTTTTGTTAGAAACTAAAGTAGATAAAGCCAACAAAGAGACTGTTCAGAGTAAGTTATGGGAGTTCATGGAATTTTCCCTGGAATAAGCAGCTGGGACTAATTTGTGTCTTATAGTCTGCATATCTGCAGAATCTTCAAGATATCAGTTGATGGTACTACATCTCTGATGGTTATGTGCTGCCGATATATGAATTGCTAATGTGGTTTCTTCTGTAAGACACTAGAGGATCTTTTATTTCTGTTTTCTTAAGAGTTTCTCTGCTTTCTTCCCTTTAATAAATCATGCTTGTGAGAAGCTTCATACTCTTATCTCTAAAAAATAAAGTTTACTTGGAGATGAAGTATTTCTGAAAAACAGAATGTCCATAAACCCAAGGATTAGGTAATTAGCACTTCCTGAATTGGTTAAAATTCTAATAGGAATTTAAAGCATGATCATTCCTGTTTATTATTTGAAATTTAGAGACCTTGAGATAGTTACCTGTCACTCCCTCCATAAGTTCTTGCTCTGACTTTGGCGAGGCCTCTCGCTGCCAAGTACCTCTGTCCCTGGTCCTGAGAATCAAACCAGCCTGCATCCAAGAGGCTCTTTCGTTCAGAGTCTGTGCAGAATGTCAATGCCTGCTCTAATTGGGCAGGAACTGAACACAGCTGGGCTCTCACAGTGTGTGTGTCAAGTTCAGTTTTTGATGGATGTGAAAGCAGTACCAAGGTGTGGCAGGGTGACTTTCCCCTTTGAGAGAGTCCTGGGCTGATCCTCCCGGGGCCTTCCTGCCATTTCAAAGCAAATTGTGGACTTACTGGCCCAGGACAGACTGGCTAAAGCTGTCACTGCAAATTGTAAAATAAGGATCCTTACTCTCCGGGTGTCAGTGGGTTAGTTCTGTTAGTGAAGGGCTGATTTGCCACTTTGCTATTCATTTAAAGATCCCAGCTCAACTCCCGCTGAACAAAAGGAGAAGGGGTGGAATTCAGATAAAACCCCTGGTGTTTTGAATCCATTAGACCTCTGCTTTTTACTCCCATGTGTCTCAAAGTCATGGGCGGCTTCAGATCTCTCAAAGTCAATCACATATTATTGTAGTACAGCTATTCTTTTCACTTGGAATAGAAAAAAGAGGTATCATTTTATTAAACCATTGGGTTCTGGATCCTCCTGTATTTAGTACAGATAGATGTAGAATAATTTATGTCAATATGAGGATTACTACTAGAGATTAGCAAGGATTTGTTCTTTGGGGCTTGTTTAGATCCTGGCTAAATATGGATAACTATATTTAGAAGGGCTTAACTACATTTACAGATATTCTGCTCCTTGAATAATAGATCACTGGCATTCTTCCCTGAGCACAGATGTCTTAGAAGCGTCTACAGTTTAAATCGTGGATTATCCTCTATTGAACTGCGCCTGACAGTAGACATTTTCTCACAATCCCACATATTCTGCTTTGTTGTTTATAAATTGTATCTTGCTACTCTTTATGATCTCTTCAAGAAATAGATGGTTATGCTTATTATTACTTCCACTGTACACAAGCAAAGAATATTATGTTATGAGCTCATTGAGGGCCTGCTTTTTGCCCAGAACATGGTACAGTGCCCTGGCTATTGAGTATGCCCAGTCACTAACACAAAGCAGCTGACCTGGCCTTTCCTTACAAATATATTTCCTGTTTCAGTAGATGATTAATCCTTAAGAAATCATGGTAGTACCTTTGCAGAGTGGGTAGGCCTACTTTTAGGGGTGGATATAACCCTGAAATTGATTTTTTCTTACTTTATATGCTTTTAAACTTTTTTTGGAGGGGTTTAGGGAGATTTTGGAAAACTGAATACCACACAAATGTAAGATATTATGTATTTAAAATCTTTGTTCTCAAGAGGTTTGGAAGCATTGCTTCTACTTAGATGGTAGATGATCACAGTGAAATGAGCCCGAAGTTGTTTGTTCCAGAGTATTAAGAAAGCTTGCTTCTAGATACACATGTGGGGATAGAGTTGCTGGCTGGCTATGGGATTCAGTGAACTATACCCCAATCTTCCCAGGCATTTTGATACATTGCAGTTAGCCAAGTGACTTCATAAAGCCATCTTATAAATTCAGCAGGGAAGAGAGTCCATCCTATCTTAGAAATAAGGGAGCTGAGCTCCAGAATGGCAACATGGCTAGTACGTAGCAGTCAAGATTAGAACCTAGTTCTCTAGGTTTTGATTCGTTCTTCCTCTGTAGATCTATCCTTGCCTCTCGATTTGGGTGCTTGTCCCAGTGGAACCTAGCGCAATGCTTTCTTTCTGACTGTCCCCACACCACCCATATGCTTGTTCATGAGGCCACCTCTGAGTGCCCGCCAGTGTTTGGGAGTGCTCTGGAAAGCCCCCTTAGTCATCCTTCACAAACTCCCATTTTGACCACATGTCCAGAGCTCCAGCTGTCTAGCTTTGCCCTGAATCCTGGTGTTATTGTGCTAGATTTGGAGATTGAAATTAATAAGCGAATTATGGCTTTGTGGGTAGACTTCCACTTGGCAGAATCTAGCTCTCACACCTGGGTGGTTTGCAGCAGGGATCTCCCTCTCCATGTCCTGCCCTATTGAATCTAACCTCCATTCTTACCATGAGGCCTCACAGATCAGTGTGCAAGCTGACTTTGACATCTGGTATTCAATTTACAAGCATTTATTGAAGGAAAGGCCCAACAACAAAAATTATCAGGACTTCTCAATCCTCATTTAGTGTTTTCAGTTGATTAATGACACATATGACTTTGTGTTCTTCATGTTATCCAGCTGTAAAATGAAATAGTACCACATATTAACTTTAATGAGTTAGGCAAATACGTGTATTGTTACAGTATTGATATTCTTTATAAGAAAGCTATTGTAAGAGCCCAGCTACCAAAAATAGTGAAGAAATTACCTGGATATTAGCAAATTTCAGGAGCTTAACCTAATTTCAGTAACAATAAAGTGAAACTGTTTTAATGCTAGGTAGCTCAGTTTAAAAGGCATTTTCTCTTCTGTTTCAGGAAATGTGGCCATAACATTTTCTTAAGAGAATCTTTTATAAAGGAACATATTGGGGCTACTATTTTTCAAAATAGGTCTTATTTGAATAGCTTAGATAATATGTGGTAAAATGTTATTAGCAATAACTGTGAGCAAGAGTAACCAACAAGTAGGCATTAGTGACATTACTGAATTTCACAGCAGAAAAGTCTGAAAGAAATTTGGGAGGGTCAGAGGAGGAGTGTGATGGAAATAGTGCCCTTGACAGCTGAGGGCACTAAGAGGGGTACTAAGAGGAGAGTATGTTCTCTTTATAAATTTCTTGTTGAGTACTAATGTCCCTGCTATCTGCTCTGTTTGGTTGTTCCAGGCAAAGAAGTGGTATGTGCAATAGTGCTATGACAGTCTTTAGTAAATATTTTCAATCTGAGAAGAGTGGATCATTTAAAATTCCTTTTTGACTTAACTTTATTTTTTTGAATAGGAAAAACATTCACAGGATTCAAAAGTTGAACCATATAAAAAGCATACTCAGAGAAACCTCATTCTCATCCCTGTCTCTGCCACTCCCAACCCATCCCCCATAGGGTCACCATTTTCATTAGTTTTTCCTATGATTCTTTTTGTAAAAATTAGCCAAATGTACAATTTTCCTTTTCCATAAAAAGTAGCATACTAGGCACACCCTTTTGCATATTGCTTTTCTGTTAACACTGCATCTTGGAAATCATCTCATACCAGTTCTGAGAGACCTCATTCTTGCTGGCTGTTTAGTACTCAATTGTGTGGATACACTCTTGTTCCTTTAACCAGCCTACTATGAGTGGGCATTTACGTCATTTCCAGGATTTTGCTATCAGAAATAATGCCACCATAAAAAACATTGTGCATATGGTATTCCATATTTGTGGAGAGAGAATCAGTGATTGAAGAGAAACACATTAGTAGTTTTTTAGAAATTGCTGAATTTCCTTCCCAACAGCCGTGTATGAGAGTGCCTGGGGAGCTGTGCTTTATGTAACATTTCAGCGCTTTTATGTAACCTGTTGTAGCTCTGAAGCTCATCCTCCCACAGGTTTATGTACACACACCTGTGTATGTTCACACCCACCCACCACGTGGGCAGCTGAGCATTGAGGAGGTCGAGGCTGGGAGAGCTGCCTTCCCCAAAGTCTGTTAATGGCAGAGACATGAGCAGGTTCTTGATGGCTTGGTCTCGTTGTCTTCCACCATCTTATAGTCATAGGACAAAATGAGGGAGGCAAAATGAGGGAGGACAAAATTGGTGGTGTGCAAAGTAGGTTACTCAGGGTAATATTGATGAGTCTAGGAGAAATAACGCCCATGGTTGTTAATTTTCTGCCATAATGAAACTTTGTGACTTGGAACAAGACGCCTATTAAGGGCCCAGTTTTTTAATCTATAAAATGGTATTAGTCTTTGAAGTGGTATTCCTACTATTCACATACCAAGAAAAAATCTTCAAAGGCAAAACATAATATTATTTTTATTATTACCTTAATAGTTAGGAGATGTGGTGCTGGGATCCCAAACAAGTGGCTGCTTCAGATTAGGGAACTCTTTAAATAAAGGGATATCCCACAGTAGACAACCGTGGGTAGGGCAGCAGTCTTCATCTTCTGCACCATTCAGGCGTCACTGGCCCTCACTCCTGGGTCTGTGGGACTGAGTCTTGGTGGAGATGCTTGTAGGAAGCATCAGGGCAGCAGGAGGGGAAGGGGTTTCAGCCTTGAGTCCTGGTGTTCTCTGAGCTTCAGGGCTGCATCAGGGGAGGCTGTTTCTTGATTGTGTGGAGCTTCAGTGTCAAGTTCCAAGAAAGCGTACCTGTCTCTGGTGGTGATGAAGAATAAAGAAGAAACATTTAAAATGCCACCGGGAAGAAAGACCTGGTTACTCAGTTTATCACAGAAGACTCTACTGAGATGAATTGTAATTTAGGGCAGAGACCTGAAATTGCTCTTCCTTGCCAAAATAAATTGATTTCTTTGGCTGTCTGAACTTCATTTCTTGAACTGGACAGGAGCTAACATAGTCTAAATTAAACTCATTTTTGATTAATAAAACTGGGTCATTTTGGGCTGCCTGTGTGTGCTTCTGAGTGTCTTAAAGCACATTTAAAAAAGCCCACTTTTGTTTCACTCTCTTTTCATAACTCATCTGATTTAGCCAGCATAACACATAGCATTTGCGCTCACCTTTCCCTTGGCATTTCACTGTAGATTTGGGGTCTGTTTCTGAACTTCCTCACAGCTCTCAGGCAGACTGCGGCAGGAGGGCATTGCCATATACCTGCTAGGGCTGGGCAAAGGCCAAGGAAGGAGCAATCCTGACCAGGTCTCAGGGAGCTGACCTGCCTGCCTGCCCCAGGGGAGTAGGATGTGGTAGTGGGCAAGACAGTTAATTCCTGCCTTGCCCAAAGAGAGCTTTGTTGTCATGGTGCCTTTCCTCATTTTCCTGCTGCTGGTAGCTTTGCGCTATAATATTTTGAAGGTGTTATTTACACACAGGCCAAAGAACTCGATCATGGAGGAAGAAAAGTTGTGATTTAAAAAAAAGATAATGGCACGAGTATAATGATTTTAGAGCAGTCTTGTTCAGATAAGTCAGAGCATTTTTGCTTAGAGCTCTCACTCAGCAGTTGGCGCCATTGGCTTCCTCCCACTTGTTGGAGGTGTGTGACATAGTCAAGCCTCGAGTGTGGCATTGTACCAACTCTGCCCTACCTCTAGAATGTCAAGTGTTGGACTTGCTTGGAAAGCACAGGGGAGGCTCCTATTGTCTGCCCTTGTCTCCCTCCTCCTCCTTTCTCATCCCTGAGAATGAGAGAGTGCAGGAGGCACCACTGATGCTGGGGAGTGAATCCTGACTTGGAGACTCCAACAGATGTGGGTCCCCACTGGAGGATCAATGATTTGAATATGGCTTTTAGAATATTCTGAAATATAAATACCTAGGAATGTTAAAACTATGGGAAATGTCTTTCAAAAAACATTGTTGGAAAATGTAATCTTTGTGATACTTTATTTCTATTATTCTTTAGATATCTGAAATATTGTACCATGTGACTTAAAAAACGGATTGTCTTTAATTTACCTTTTTAATGAATTGGTCACGCTAAGTGTATTTAGAGATACGAAAGACTAGAAAAATAATAGGGAAATAGCTGTTTTCCTCCCTTTTAAAAAACTTAAAAGAGTAAAAGTCACGGTGGGAGTGGATCTCCTGAATTCATTGTCTCTCCCAAATCCCCTGCTTTTCACACTTTAAGCTGTATTCACTCATCCCTCCTTGTTTCTTTTTGTGAGATCTTTTCAACAGCATGCAGATTACCTACCACTGATGAAGGTTTTTCTTCCTTCTATTTCCAGTGCACAGAGGCCAAAAAACATTGCTGGTATTTTGAAGGACTCTATCCAACATATTATATGTAAGTATTTGCATTCCTCTGTTGGTTTAAGTCTGTGGTCACATCTTTCTCTGGGAATTATTTCTTTAGTAGATCATAGGACTGGTTATGGGATGGAGAAAGCCCTGTCTTGGGAGGCCTTTACCCCTAGTTTCATCTGCATCTACTCGTGAATGAGCAGGCAGCCTCCCTGAGGACACTCAGACCAGTTCCTTTGAGGACAGCATGAAATACTGGGTGCTATGTTCTCTGATGCATTGTTAGCTCATACGTGATTGGTCAATGGGGCAAGATGTCTGTACAAGGCCAGAGTTATGTTGGTTTATACAAATTTTGGTAGGCAAAGGGAGCAAGGGTAGTAGGAGTAGAATTTTGAACTTGAACAGGACAGGACAAAGTTCTCAGCCCCACTGCTGTGACTGTGTGTGTGTGAGGTCTCAGTGATCACCTGGCCCTGGGCCCACTCCCTAGCTGGGTGCAGCCACAACCTTGCATGGTTCTTCCTGTGCCCTCAGCACCTGCCAGTCTTACTGTAATTAAGGCATTGCTGCCTTTTCACCTTATTGTTTTTGTGTATTTTTAATATCTGCTATTTAGCTACTAGGTATGCTGAGCCACCTGCCTAGGTGGCCAGATTAACTCTCCAGGTTATCAATTATTATTTTTGATTGTATTTTGAAGTTCTGTAGGTTTTGAGTGGAATGCTCTCAACCAATTTTTCCCAAAACTGTTTTTAGTATTGAATTTGCAAAACATGAACTTTTTCAGTAATGCATATATAATCATATTATAGCAGAAGCACTATATATTCTAGCATATAGGGAGATTGGACAGGAAATACATATTAAGTCAAGAGGGTTATTTCTTAATTGGCCAGGATGTACATTGTCTTACCTGTCCTTTTTGGGGTGTTTCTAATCTTGAAGAGACCAATGTAGGAGGAGGAAGGCTGCCTGGCTGTCAGTGGGGATGAAGCACAGAGAAATGGACAGTTTTCCTGCCTTGGTTTCCTGTTGACAAGCCAGAGTCCATAATGTCCCGCAGAAAGCCTGTGCGGCTGCAGAAAGACACTTGGAAAATAAAGCAGCACCATAAGGACTTTGATTCTAATTACAGAGTTGTCATGTTGAAGAAAATTGGTTATGGGATAACAGAGAGATAAAATGTTTTGGTTTTTCTTAGTACGGTGAATTTGCCTTGGTAAACCTTAGTTCCATGATTTGTCTTCTTAGGCTAGTGTGGGTCAACCATATCTTCTTATGTGTTCTTCCTTGAAAGCAGACCTTTCTCAAATTGTTTTGTAGGTCAGCTGATGAACCCTTTCCTGGTTTTTCAGAGGTTGGGAGTCAGAGATCATTGCTGTTCTGTATTTACTTGCTCATTTGTTCCTTTATTCATTTATTTATTCACTACATATTTTTGAAAGTATTTTTGCATTAACAGAATACAAAGACAGGCCCTGTTCTTGTCACTCAGCTCTGCTGGTTTGGATTCCTTTCACCTCTCTTCTCTACTATGGTGAAGGGAAGGGTCTTGAAAATTAAAAAGTAAAATCACTCTGTTATTAGTGAAGCTCAATATAAAAATAACAATAGGTAATATTTGTTGAGCATTTAATACAGACTAGGTGTTGTTGTATGCCCCTTACGTGAATTAATGTCATTTAAACCCATAGCCCCTTAAAAACCACAACCATACACACTAGTCTTGAGTCTACCTCTGATCTTTCTGTTTCTCTCTTCTCTGTTCCCACCGCCTTCACCTGAATCCACGCCTCTGTGCTTATCTCAACTGTTGGATAAACTTCTTTTTCCCAGCTTTACTGAGATATGATTGACGTAACATTGTGTAAGTTTAAGTTGTACAGTGTGTTGATTTGATATACTTATATGTTGCAAAATGATTACCACCATAGCTTTAGCTAACACCTGCATCATGTCACATAGTTACCATTCCTTTTTTTGTGGTGAGAACATTTAAGATTTACTCTCCCAGCAACTTCAAAATATATAATGCAGTATGGTTAACTATAATCACCATGCTGTACATTACGTCCCCAGAACTAATTCATCTTGTAACTGGAAGTTTGTACTCTTTGACCCATATCTCCTCATTTTCCCCCTCCCCAGACTAGCAACCACCATTCTATTCTGTTTCTATGATTTTGACTTTTTTGGATTCCACACATAAGTGAGATCATACAGTATTTGTCGTTCTTGGTCTGACATTTTCCTTAGCATAATGCCTTCAGGATACATCCATGTTGTTACACATGGCAGAATTTCCCTCTTTCTCATCGCTGAGTAATATTCTGGTGTGTGTGTGTGTGTGTGTGTGTGTGTGTGTGATATCTTTTTTACCCGTTCATCCACTGGTGGGCACTTAGGTTGTTTCTGTATTTGGCTGTTGTGAATAATGCTGCAATGAACATGGGAGTGCTGACATCTCTTTGAGATCCTGTTTTCGTTTCCTTTGCATATATACAGAAGTGGGATTGCTGGATCATATAGTGGTTCTATTTTTAATTTTTGGGGAAACCTCCATACTGTTTTCCATAGTGGCTGCACCAATTTACATTTCCCCCAACAGTGTAAAGGGTTCACTTTTCTCCACATTCTCACCGACACTAATCTCTTGTCTTTTTGAGGATAGCCATTCTGACGGGTGTGAGGTGGTATCTCATTGTTTTGATTTGCATTTCCCTAATGATCAGTGATGTTGAACACCTTTTCGTGTACCTGTTGGCCATCTGTATATCTTCTCTGAAACACTGTTAATTTAGTTCCTCTGCCCGTTTTTTGATCGAATTACTTTTTCTTTGCTATTGATTTGTATCTGTTCCTTGTATATGTTGGGTATTAATCCCTTATCAGATATATGGTTTGCAAATATTTTCTCCCATTCCATAGGTTTCCTTTTCATTTTACTGATTGTTTCTTTCACTGTGCAGAACTTTTTCATTTGATGTAGTCCCTTTTGTTGATTTTTGGTTTTGTTGTTTGTGATTTTGATGTTACTTCCAAAAGATCATTGCCAAGACCGGTGTTGAGGAGCTTCTTCCCTATGTTTTCTTCTAGGAGTTTTATGGTACCAGGTCTTATGTTTAAGTCTTTGATCCATTTTGAGTTAATTTTTGTCAGTGGTGTAAGATAAGGATCCCATTTCATTTTCCTGCATGTGTTTCTCCATTTTTCACATGATCATTTGTTGAAGAGACTATCCTTTCCCCATTGAGTGTTCTTGGCTCCCTTGTTGGGTGTTAGCTGAATATGCAAAGGTTTATTTCTGGGCTCTCTGTACTATTCCATTGATCCATGTGTCTATATTTATGCCACTACCATACTATTTTGATTACCATAGCTTTTTAATATAATTTGAAATCAGGAAATGTGATGCCTCCAGCTATCTTCTTTCTTTGTTGTGAGTCCCATGAGGGCAAGGACCACAACTTTTAAATATTTGAACTCTCTGCCTAGGGCAGTGCCTGGCACACAGTGAACATCCCTGAACATTGAGTGTATGCATTTCCTTCTGGTCCCCACCATACAGTTAACATTCACTGTTTCCCAGTTCTCTGCCTGGCAGACTCCTCACTGCCTGGGAAGAATTTGTTCCTCCTCCTTCATTTTGTCTCTGATACAGCATCTTGGATGTTCTCCACACAGTATTGTATGTCCTGTGAGTGCTTCCTAGATGGGACCGTAACGTGTACATATATTGAACCCCAATACCTGGCACAGTGTGTGGCACTCATGTTGGTCTTCAGTTCACACAGCTTATTTTCTACCAGCATGCTTCTCCCTGTTTTTATTTCCCATATTTTGGCACCTTTTCCCTAATCATAGATTTTAAGTGCTCTGGAGTCCAGTAGATCAGGGTTCAAATATTTGCTCTATTATTTTTCTTTCGTTGAGGTGAAATTCACATAACAAAATCAGCCATTTTAAAGTGAACAGTGCAGTCACATTTGTGTAATCACATTGTTGTGAAGTCACTACCTTTATCCAGTTCCAAACGTTCCAGCACTCTGCTCTATGCATTCCAGCCCTTGACCTTCTCAGTTAGCTGCTTTGTGAGATGTGAACAGGAGTGCTGACCTTCTGGTGTGTAGCATGGGGCCTGTGCATGGTCAGACCGAAATCATATACAAGTATATACACACCCAAGGCCAGCTTGCATCTTTTCTCTGTGTGTATATGAAATTGGTACTGCTACACTGAACTTGCACTTTCCTGCACCAAGAGGGATGCCAGTGTGCTGACATACCCCTGTGCTCTGTGGTGCCGAGGAGGAGAACTGTTGCTTTCTGTCCACATCTAGGCTGTTGGGATATTTTATGCATAAAAGCTCTTCTCCCTGCTTTCCATCATGTAAGGGTAATAAGCATTTTTATCCAAGGGGAGTGAGGAGAAGTGGCTTAGATATATTCTACTTTGTCCAAGGTTATGTTGCTTAAGGATAGGTTTGCTGCAGGCCACACAGTAGCCACAGAAAGATCACAACCCTAACCAGAAGCACTTGGGCCTGTGGAAGACATGGGAACAACTCCGCTCTTCCTCAAAGCCAACTCTACTGTGGTTTCTGCAGAGCTGGCACAGATGGTGATGCAGGTAAAGTAAACTCATGTCCAGCTGCAGCCTACCTTCACTAGGGCCCTGGGCATCAAGATGTAGCATTCCAGGTTAGTGCCATGTGGTCTCCATTCTGCACCAGACCCCCCTTGTGACACATACTTAGTGTACAAGGTACTGCTCAAGGGGTGAAGATGACTGCTCCTCGTTCATCAGTCCACAGACACTTACTGAGTGTCTGCCACGTGTCATTGCTGAGATATGGTGCTGCAGGCCAGGGAAGGTGCCATGCTCCAGGGAGCTGTGGTATGATAATGTATAATTGGCCAGATTTTTTTGAAGCACCTTTAACATTAAATTTAAAAACCCTGAGTTATAACAGATCTCATTTAAAAAATATATTCCTAGTGTATTCTACCTTTTTATTTCTTCTGGGTAAAGTGCTTTATATGAGATTTTCCAAAATAGATAATTCCTTAAAGATATGTTAACTCAAGATGATGTCCTTTTATTCTGTTACAGGATTTTTTTTTCCCCTGCAGAAAATATATTCTAAACGACACCTCTGTTTTTTGCTTATAATTTATCACGGAACGCACAGGGGAGAAAGTATCCAGGTTGCAAACTTGTTTTAGAGTTTACTCTTGTATTTGAAATCTCATTTCATTTGTCTCACCAGAAATCCCATGTGGCATGCCTCCTACTTGTCTTCTTCTCTGCATGTTCCTGAATTTCATTCCTGCATTACAGTTATCAAGCTAATAGACACTAATTTTTTTTTAAAGATAATTAGATTTCCACTGTAGCTATCTAGGCATACAAAATTACTCTCACCTGTTTTGATTTCTTTATGCTAAATTATATCTCTCTCTGCCCTCTCCCTTCATCAAGGTCTCTTATTTCTTTAATTTTTATTTTACCAGTATTGAGCTGGAAGACTGCATATGTATATGTACACATGAAATACCCTTCTTATTTTTGAAGAAAAAGTCCCTTTGGCATCCAAACAGAGAAGGAAGACATGTTTCAAACCTCTCTCCTGTTATCTTTCTTTCTTGCTGCCCTTCACTTCACTACCTTTCTTTACTGTCTACAGGCTGCTGTCTCAAAAGATTTTAATTAAAATGTGCCTTTTTGGTACTCTGGTTCAGGGTTTACTAGATATCTCTTCTTAGCAAGAACGTGATTTAAAAATAGCAGGGTAGTCATGTGGCATCTCCAAATTCAGTTCCCCTGTTCTTGTTCTCTACTTGAGTTTTCTGCCAAATAGTTGCTCATTCAACCCCCTTGTCTGCAGGGCTTAGAACACAATGTCAGCAGGGAGGGGCATGAGGTGAGATGATAAGGGAAAGACTGCCAAAGAGCACATCCTGGGGCTGTGGCAGGCACAGAGTGCACAGATGTGAAGGAGCACTTTTTCCTCTCTGTTTCATGAGAGTTCAGAAGGTACTACTGACAAAGGTGGCATTTTTCAGAGAAAAGTCTAAATGTAATTACAAAGCTACCTTAGTTTGGTATGCAGGTAGCTGCAGAAAGTGCTGAATTCTTTGTCCCTCATCAGGTGACTGGGAGCTATTCTTCTGTCTCAGGTGGTGCACCTAGTGCTCCTGCATGTGCTGGAGGGCAGCCCACCATTTGGCACAGGGGATGAGTTCTTGGCTGTCCTGTTCCCACCAGCTGAGTGACCTAGCAGGTCGTGTGGCCACTAGGCCTTAGCTGTCCTGTTACAGTGGTGATGATGTGGTAATGGTAACTACTGCATTTGGTGGCTTTGAGGTTAGATACTGCCGTGCATGTTCGTAATGTCCATATCGTCACTAATATTTGCAATTTCATTATGGCTTGGAAAGGGTCAGTGGGTCTGTGTCCAGAGATGACCAGATGGCACCCTTGACTTTAGATGCAGGGACTGCTACCCTAGAGAGGCAGGAGTACTGGACTAACTTGCCTCACTGTGAGGCACGCTCTTGGTGACACTTCCCAGCTTGTCTCCAGTATCCAGAAGTTACAGGGGGCTTCTTGGTGCCTGAGTAGGCACTGCCATGCCCATAACCATCCCCTTCATGGGCAGTGGGGGCCTCTCAGATCAGGAGCAGTGTATCTCCTGTTTATAAGAAATGTCCCCCTCTCTGCTGAGATTTGCAACTTGAGCACTCCACAGCTTGTCCCAGAGGCTCTTTTGTCCATATGCTGCATCTGAGTAAGGGTATGTGTCTGCAAGAGTAGAGATGAGAAGGCTTTGGAGGCAGAGGCAGGCAGAAGGTGATACAGTGCTAAGTCTGTGTCAGAAACATGGACTCAGGTGAGTTTCCAAGTGTTGGGGACCAGGGACCTCCTGGCCTTCTCTGAAGTTGACAGTGGTGGAAGAACTTCACAGGGAGGCCTGGCAGGCGCTTACAGCCCTGGCTCACCTTCCAGCAGTCACCAAGATCCACCCACGTTCCCATGTCTCCCTTAGACTAAGAGCAGAATATGTCACTGAGTTTTCCCAGACTGTAGTTGAGACAGGGCCCTCCACTGTGTCAGGGGAATTGTGAGGGAATTAACTGTAATGCAAAGATTAAAAATAACCATAGATGACATTTATTGAGTGCTTATTAAAAATAATCATAGCTGACAGTTATTGCGTGCTTATCATGTGCAGTGCACTTTTCTAAGCATGTTACACATATAATCTTCTCCAGAAACCTTTTGATAGGGGCCCCCTCTCTTCCTTTCCTGCTGTTTCCACTGAGGGGTGTGTGTGCCTCTTTGGTGCTTTGGTACCATGCTCCATCATCGGATTTACTTTTGCCAAAATAAGACATCCATTGTCTCCTCCCTAGACTGGAAGTTCATCAAGGGCATGAGTTACGTCTTGTTGACTTTCATATCCTCTGTGCTTACACACTCTCTGGCACACAGAAGGATCTCAGTACACCTTTAGTAACTGACACAAATGATGGCCTGGGGAAGGGAAGAGTGACTCACCATTGTGCTTCGGTGATGGAAAGTCTTTTAGGGACTGGAAGTCAGGAGACCTTCTCTTGTCCAGCTCTGCCATTCAGTTGCTGTATGATCTTGGGAAAATCTTCTGGGCTGCCGTTTCCTCTGCTCGATAGTCTCCAAGGTCTCATCCTGCTTATTCAGTGACACCCTCTGGCTGGCTGTGCAGAATAATCTAGAGCATACAGAATAGAACATGAATGACCAAGCAAGCTTTTGTGTTGTAGCAGAGAAAGTGTACAAATGTGAGATGGATTTTAGCTCATTAAGGGTCGAACCTGCTTGCCAAGTACAAAGCAACCACCTGATATCTCCTTTCAAAGCAGTGAGTTATCTTTGTTCTGCCAGTCTTAGTGTTGATGCAACAGTGGGAACTAGAAGGTGGTGGGATGGATGTAGGAGCCTGTGACCACTCGTTGTTCCAGATTTTGGGTTCCTAAGACATCTTGTTAGGTGTTGAGCTGGAGCTTTCCAACAGTCAGGCACACTGACAGTTTATTCAGACAATGACTCTTACCATGTGATTTTAAACAAGCCAGAGAAAGCTAGTGATTTATGTGCAAGCTTCTTGTTCTTTATGAATAGCAATAAATCTAGTAATTCCTTCTAGAAAATTGAGGGTAGTTAGAAGTGTGTTGGGTCTTCCTAACTAGATACCAGTGACTTAAAAGCAAGCTAACCCAGTGGCCCTCTGGAGAGCTGGCAGGTGATAAAAATTTGACCCCAAAGGCAATCCTTGATTTTTCTGTATTATTCTCTTAGAATTCTAAGAAAGCCACAAGACCATTCCTATCTAGTTTCACTAATGAAATAACTGACAGCAGGAGATTCACCTGGGCCTGCAGCTTCTTCAGGGGTCTTTTGCATAACCAAGTTCTCTCTCCAGCTGCCACGTGGATGAAACAGAAGTGCTGGGCTTTTGGGTTCTGGGTGTTCTGTTTGCTCTCTTAGTTTTTGGCTCGTATCTAAGTACTATTGAAGGAGAGAATGTGCGAAAACGTCACTGAAGTCAGCTCTGCTGAGACTCAAGGGAATCCTCACACTGCCTAGCTCAAACAGGGAACAGAAGGGAACAGACGGATGGAACACATTTTGGTCAAGAATAACAGCGGGATAGGATCTGTGAAACAGAATTAATGAATACACCCAGCAGGGTTGTGCATTAATTCCTAAATTAAATGCATTAACGCTTATTGAGTACCCATTACCTCCACACCACTGCTATAGGGGAGGGAGCAAGCCTCTAGGACCATGGGAAGTGAAGCTGGGGAGGCAGGCACTGCCCTCCAGGAGCTCAGGTCCATAGCTTATCTAGCAGTTGTGTGTGCCCAGCACTGGGCAGAGGCCATTCCTTCTAGTGCTGGTCTTCTCTGGCCATCGATTTTGATCAGGTCATTTTCAGGCTTTATTCTAAGCCTCCCATTGGAGTGTTAGAGCTTCTGTGAAAGTACTCACGTTACCCTGGTTTATTGTGTCTCTCTGGGTTCATTTCTCTGCTGTAAATAATTAATGCTGTGAGTGGGTAAAGTGCTATTTGCAGGTGTCAGATCAAGATCTCAGAAATAGGCTTTGCAGAGCCAGTGCCTGGCTAGGCCACCTTACCTGCCTGCTAGAGTTGGAGGTGCCCAAATCAGTTCCAGGGGCCCTGAGATACAAGGCCACCTCTGACCATTTGGCGGTGCTGGTGTCAGACCCTGGGCCTGATGGAGAGTTCCCTCTGTGCCAGGTCAGCTGGACAGCATGTGCCCAGCTCTTACCAGCAGCATTGGGATTTGAGGGATGTGCAGGGTGAAAAAGGGTTGTAGGGGTAGGGGGCAGGGGTACTCCCTTCATTGTGCATTTCTCCACACGTCCCTTTCCCCTACCCTTGCTGTTCTGCCATGATGAGGCAGCTGAGCATAGCCTTTGATTAATAGCCTGCGGAGAGGGAGGTGTCTGATCTGGGGACATATAGTTTAAAGAATTTCTGTTCTCCCTTCGTTCTTTTTTTGGGTTTATCGATGAAGCTTCCTTGGGTAAGCTGGAGGCATTTTCTTGTCCTTAGAACAAGGAGAAAGATTTCACTCGTAATCCTCCTTTAAGATCTCTAGACTCTTGCTATGGTCTGAATGTTTATGTCCCCCCAAAATTCGTGTGTTGAATCCTCATCCCCAAAGGTGATGGTATTGGGAAGTTAGGTCTTTGGGAGGTGGTTAGGTCATGAGGGCTGAGCCTGCACAAATGCGCTTATAAAAGAGGCTCCAGAGAGACCTCTTGCCCCTTCTTCTATCTGAGGACATGGTGAGAAAGCACTGGCTTTGAACCAGGAAGAGGCCTTCATGGGAACGTGATGATGATCTTCATCTTGCACTCCCAGTGTCCATAACTATGAGAAATAAATTTCTGTTGTTTATAAGCCACCCAGTCTGTGGTATTTTATTATAGCAGAACAGACTAAGACAGCCCCTAAAATGTCATGTTTTTATATATGTTCTGTAACTTGATTTTTTTCATTAACTGTATATTGTAAATGTTCTTCTAAATCAGCATACAAAGAAACCTCATTGTTTTTGATGGTGACAGCATTCCCTTAGGAGGTACCATAATTCATTTTCACATTGCCCTATAATTATTGTACATTCAGGTAGTGCCAGTTTTGTTTTTACTATTGAAGGTCCATAGTTCCTTATCTATTATTCTAAAATTTAAAGCAGTGCTCACAAACAAATTTTTTAATAATTCACTTGGTAGCAAGAATGGATTTAAACAGACATGAAGCTATTTATATTCTTTTTAAAATTCTATTTAGTACAATGTGTTAAAAGATAAACTGAGGCATATTAAAATTTTTAAGAGTTTATGTGAGCACATATTGATTCAAATCAGGCAGCACTATACAAGAAGTGGTTAGGAGCACTCCACCGACAAAAGCCAGGGACAGGGTTTTTTTCAGAGAAGCAAAGGAAGGAAATTATTTGATTGGCTATAGCTTAAGTGGTTGTTTGAGACAGCCTGGTTGGCTGTGTTTGGTTGATCTTCTTAACCTTGAGGTATTTATAGGCATTGACTCTGGCTTACATTCTGGTTTGCTTACCTAGGCTACGAAAGCATTAGAGCCAACTCATCTAATGGCCCCCTTATTTGATGACTTTAATAGATGTGTTGTATATTTCAATGCAGATCTTGCTGGTAGTATTATGTAATACATGGTATTACATGTCTTACCATTCTTGACTCCTAACAGTTCTGAATTCTCTGCATATTTGGTCGTAGGAGTTTGGAGAAAAGATTTTTGGTGTGCCCCAGTACTCAGTAAACATCTTCCTGCATACTATCTTTATAAACTAGAACTTATTTTTGTCATGGGATGAATTCGCAGAAAAAGAATTGCTGAAGCAAAGGTTATGCTTATTTTACATTTTACTAAATACTGCCAGACTAGCCACCCTGAAGGTTGTCATAATCAGCCATCAGTGTGTGAGAACACCTGTTTCCAACCATCCTCACCAGCACTGGGAGTAACATGGTATCAAAGTACACTTTGTATTCTGAGTTTATGTTAGTTAATGTGTTCTCCCATCACTTCTGCTTAAGGCAAAACACTTATGATGTACCAGGAACCATGGTAGGTACCTGGGCTGTACATAGAGGAGTGAGATAAGACTGCTGTTATGCTCATAGTCCAGCATGGAGGACAGATGCCTTTAACAATGAACGGTAATACTGTCCTCAGTGAGAGCCATATAAATGGAAATTCATCAAAGGGAGGATCATGACGTAGGAGGGAGGATGAGGGGATGCTGTTGGGAAAGATCTCACAGAGCTGATCTTTGAAGGGTGAGGAGCAGTTTCAGAGGCTATAGTGAGAGTGTAAGGCATGGAAGTAGGAAAGTACATTGTGTATTTGGGGAACCACAAGGCTAGAGTTTAGGGTGCCTGGCAGGAGGTGAGATGGAAAAGGAAGGGTGAGGCTCATTGAGAAGGATCTTGAGACTCCTCCTGCACAAAGCAAGGCAATGGTGTCAGTTTGGTCTTTCAGAAGGCTGTCAGGACAGTACTTGGATGGGGGTTGGGGACTGGAGGTAAGGAAATTGTTGCTGTAGTAGGGGTAAAATATGGAGGGTCTGACTCTGAGTGAGGATGGGGGCTGAGGAACAAGGTGGTGGGCTTCAATAATATTTCACAGAAGAATCGATGTGGGGATAAAGGAAGTCAATAACTCAGAGGCTTCTGGTTGGGCAGGCAGTGAGAGACACCAGGAAAAGAACAGATTCAGGGAGGGACTTAGCAGAAGAGGGAGTGGAGGATGTCAGCTGTGTACATGTTGAGTTTGAAGTTCTTGCAGAATATCCAGGAAATATGGACAGGGGGAGTTTCTCTTTTGCAGCCCAGGAGGGAGTCCAGAGACAGAATGTAGATTTAAGAGTTCTGAGCATGTAAATAATAGTTAACCAACACAAGTAAAAATAAAGCTGAGAAAGTAAGCTGGGTGTCAACTTGAATCTAATTTTCTAGAGTTTTTAGCTAATGAGTGCTAGAATCTATCTGCTTTCCAGATCTCTTTGCCAAATTCCTGTCATTCCATTTGTATTTGCTATGCTCCTGTTATTTCAATGAGATAAAGTTTATTATCAGATTTAAAGTCTGTAGGATCATAGGATCAAGGTCTTGTGTTTTTCATTTTCCATATTACTCATTATTCTGGACAGAGTTGACTTTTTTTCAATCTGAGAGTTATCAGCCCAAAACTAGAAGAATAAGCCCCCTGTTTCCTAGGATAGAGTTTAATAGAACTGATGTTAAATGGTCGGCAATTTACTGAAAGGAGAAAAGAGGAGAAACCTCTACACCAGAAACGTAAGGGTAGAGTTTCAAAACCTGGAATTAGTAGAGGTCAGCAATAGTTTAAAGAGTCTCAGTCCCTCTTGCTCATCTTCTCACCTCAACTTGGTGCAACTGGGCTCTGAGGCAGCAGCCATTCAAGGGTTAAACTGATAAGGAAATGAGCACTTTCTACCTCATTTGGTCTATTAATTTTAGGGCTTATAATAAGCATTTATAACGCTTTCTCCCATGGTAGAAATAGAAGTAAAATTTCCCTAGGTAAATCTCATCTGCTACCCTAAATACAACCAATCTGGGTTTACTCAAGTTTGCGATGTTTTGTAGTAAGAGATGTGCCTCTGCAGGAATGACTTATAGGGCAGCCGTCCTCCCCACTCTCAAAGTCTCGAGGTTGGATCTCATCAGAGCTACTGTCGTCGCCTCTTTAAAATCCAGACATGTTTGACTTTGCCATTGGGTATGTCAACCAGATCAAAATTAAAAGATCATCAAAATATGACCATATGTCTCAACAGGCACATTCCTGCCTATCAGGGAAACCAAGTCAGACCAAGAAGGAAAAGATTCTGACATGTGAATCTCTGCTGAAGTTCACAGAAAGAATAAACCATCAATTCATCCTCAGGTCTGTGAAGTTTTTGACTTCACAGCCAGACAAATAAAAGGTCTAAAACCTGTGATTAGAAAGATGAAAGTTCTTTTTAAAAAAGCCTTTTTTGGGGCCAGCCTGGTGGCATAGTGGTTAAGTTCGCACGCTTCACTTTGGTGGCCCAGGGTTTGCAGGTTCAGATCCCAGGTGCAGACTTAGCACTGCTCATCAAGCCATGCTGTGGCAACATCCCACATAAAATAAAGGAAGATTGGCACAGGTGTTAGCTCAGTGACAATCTTCCTCACACACACAAAAAGGAAGTTTGGCACAGATGTTAGCTCAGTGACAGTCTTCCTCACACACAAAAAAAATCCTTTTTCCTCACAGATACTCAATATTGAAATTGACCAGAACATGTCTATTACCTTGATTGGGGTGATGGTAAGATGGGTCTTTGCATATGTCCAAACTCATCAAATTGTACATATTAAATCTGTGCAGTTCTTTGTATATCACTTATACCTCAATAAAGCTGTTTTTTAAAAAAAACTGATCAGAAAAGCCAAACCAACATCCTCTTCACCCTCCAGGTTCCTGCTGGTGTCAAGAGAGGACTAACAGGCAAGAGTACTCCAGATTTAGTCACTGGTTCTCAGTCCTGGCCATGTACTACAGTCACCTGAGGAGTGATTCCCAACCTACAGGCATAAGTATTTTTTAAAGTCACCCAGTAATTCTCATGTGAGATGATGTTGAGAACCACTGCTTTCCAGAGTGCTCATCACAGAGCAGTGTCACCCCTCGACGCTGCAGGGTCCTTCCTGGACCTCCTCCTTTTCTGTTTGAGTTATCTCCACATGTAAAGGGTTCTACAGGGGAGGACTTACTGCTGCCTCACTCAAATGGAGAACTCCCCTCACAGCAGGGTGGAGTCCTAAAGGCAAAACTGGAGATATTATCTGCTGTGTTATGCCATATTAAGGCTGAAAATAATTACGTTAAATAGTATAATAAAAAAGCTAGTTATAGGAAGGTAGAATTGGTGGTGAGTAATAGATTTTAGGATAATACACTCAATGTTGGGAAGGAGATGGCTGTGCATCTGGAGGGGTTAGGAGATCTCTATGG
The DNA here is from genome assembly GCF_021613505.1 of Equus quagga. NCBI lineage: Eukaryota > Metazoa > Chordata > Mammalia > Perissodactyla > Equidae > Equus > Equus quagga. Next base: position 50,830,095 of record NC_060274.1, on the reverse strand, counting down.
AGTTAGTGGGAAACTCTGCAGTATAACAGATGTCCTCATTTAGGAGGCAGGAGGTGCGAACACTCAGGACGTCAACATTCTTAGGAAGTAAGCAGCCCACCAAGCCGAGATTTTTCTCCTTTTTGTTCTTTTCACTGAGGAAGATTCACTCTGAGCTAACATTTGTTGCCGATCGTCCTCTTTTTTTGTCTGAGGAGGATTAGCCCTGAGCTAACATCTGTGCCAATCTTCCTCTGTTTTGTATATGGGACACTGCGACAGCATGGCTGACAAGTGGCATAGGTTCACGCCTGGAAATGCGAGCCTGGGCTGCTGAAGCAGGGCATGCCAAACTTAACCACTATGTCATAGGGCTGGCCCCCAAGCTGAGATTTTTAAGAGGACATGTATGAAAGATGAAAAGTGGGCTCATTAACCAGGGCAGTTGCCACCCAGGGTGGGAATTTCTGTGAAGGCTTTAGGAGAGTCTTCTCTCCTAAAGATTATTAAAGGAATGTTTTGTGATCATTTAGAACTAATTTGGTTTTTGCCCCTCTAATGTCCTGTGAGGTTGGGCTCATTTCTTCAGTGGGACCATAAGACTGGAGGATCTGTGAGTTGACAGTTTGCTGAGCATCATGGAGATATTTGATAGCATCTCACTCATTATCTCAGCTTATCAGATACGGAATTCTGTTCCAAATAAATATGACAGTTAGGAGGATTTATAGCTGGTATCATAGTTGTACCTATAAAATTATGATTAATAAAATATCATCTTGGAAGGAAGGTTTCTAATGGAATTCACCATTGGCTCCATCATCAATATTTTATCATTGATTTGATGAAAATAATGGAAGCTATGATATAGCAATCATATTCACAAGTTGTAGGGAGAGAAAGTCTTGGATCCATTTCCTCTTTCTTTTTTTTTCTTTTCTTAAAATTCACTTCCCCTTTCTTTTTATCCAGGCGGTGAACTGATCTGATTGAACTGCATCTAGGACAGCTGGTTAGAAGACATCTAGTGGTGGGTTCATTCATGTGCCTGAAGGCTCCTTCTCTCTCTTCTCCTGTGTTGTCCTCCCTTTCCGTCTACACCCCTGGTCTTCTTGATGAGGATCCAGGCTGCCCCAGGGAGTAGCCCAAGACATCCTTCCCTGCATGCTGATGTATATCATCCTCCGGGAAGCATAGGATGTCCTGACCTGATCCGATCTGATTCTTGTCTAAAGTTATAGACCTACCCAATAACCAGACCCCACCTACACCAATACCATTTAAAAGACTTTTACATCATCTTTCCTTTGTCTTGTAAAGAAATAACTCACATACCTATGCCTTAAATTTAGCCCTACCCTCAACCCATGTTTGCAGCTCTTACTGCCCATGGGTCCTGTCCCCATGCCTCAGCTCTTACTGCCCATGGGTCCTGTCCCCATGCTGTTCTCTGAATAAAGGAGCACTGCTCCCAGAGCTTGATAGTCCAAGAAATCTTTCTTTCAACTCTTCGGCTCACAAAGCCCACATCATTCTCTCTGTGACATTCCATGTAGCTAGGCCAGAACTCACTTTGTGGGGTGGCCTTCTCTCTTTCTCTTCCTTTGACTTTCTTACTCCAGACAGCCTGCCAGACTTTGGGGAAGATTTCAGGTTTGGGATTACAGCTTTAGGGCATGGAAAGATTCTATTCTGTGTACAGACCCAAGCCTTGTTCTCCACCTGACCTTCCTGTGGAGTTATTGGACAGTACCATGCTAAGTCGTCTGCTGTGGGATCATTGCAGAGAGAAGAAGCAGAATCAGCTGGGTAGTAGTCAGCATTCCTGGGTCCCAAAAAATTTGACTTGGATTCTTCATTTATATGACAGAAAACCAGAAGGAATAGTGAAGGCTTTGAGTGACAGAATGAGGCTCCAACAGCTCTTGACGGGCTGAAATCATGGCCCACATTTCATAAGTTTAAATTTTATTATAGATAACACTAAGATCCTATATTTAGGTCCCCAAGCCCTACTGTGCCTGTATAATAATGGAAGAGGGAATTTACTGAGAAAATCTCAGTTGACAGAAAGTTCATTATGATTCAGCTGTGTTATGGTTGCTAAAAAATTAGTACTATCTGTGGCTGCAGTATGTGTGGAAAAGAGAGTGAACCAGAATCCTCTTGATGATGGGAAACTAAGATTTTATCCCAACTGGTCATACTTTCCTGGATAAGAGAAGACTCAGGAAACCATGAGAACCTCTTCACATGTGATAGGGCTGGCTTATTCTGTGGTGGCCCAGCAAGGCGGGAGTGGGACTAGTGGGGGCCAGACTTGACTTCTGCACAAGGAAGAATGCCCTTTAATCACAGAAGGCGTGTGCCTCAGGGATCCTGCAGCAGGGAGTGGACAGCTCTGCTTAGGGAGGTTGAAAGGGAAAGTCAGTTATGGGATGTGGTCAAGGGTGGATTCCTGGATACAAGTCAGGCACAGAGCTTTTCAGGCTCTTTGAGGATATTTGCCAAGGGCATTCAGTGGTCTGAGGATCAAGCTAACCTCTGCCCCATCCCTGCAAGGTTTCACTTCCCCTTTGGAGTTTTCTCCAGATCTTGTAGGGATTTGTTTAGTTTTTCCGAGGAACCAGATTTCTTACAGGTTAATTGAAGTTTTCTGATAACCCTGAGTATATTTCCTGATTCTAACCTGGGAAGCTGCCTTCAAGCATCTGCCATGTGCTTCACTGTGTGGGAAAACACAGATGATCATAAAAGTAGTATAAGAAGTGGTTTCAGATATCAACATACATATGGTATGTAATTGAGGAGACCAGCCTAACTGTCAAGCTAAGAAACTTGGATTGGACAGGGAAAAAAATGTTGTCCTGGTAGACACTTGAAGGAAGAGAATGGTTTGCTGAGACTTAATCAGCAGGTGAGGGAAAGGATTGGCCTTTTAAATGAAATGATGTTGACAGGAATTTACTTAAAACTCTACAGTTGGGTTTTTTTTTTTTAAGCCGTGTCCTGTTCTTTATTTAACAACAAAAACATTGAACCCCCGTGAACTCCCTCTCTAGACCTCCACCCTAAGTACTTGACTCCTGTTTTAGTTGTTCCACCAGATCCTGAGATGGTTTTCCATGAATGAGTTTAATATAAATTACCATTTACCCCACACGAAAAAGTTTACATATCAGCGTTTGGCCATTTTTCTTTAATAGGAAGATTTCATGATTTGATTAACATTGAACATTCCCTGACTTAATATGTTATCCTTTTCTACTCTTGAGATTTATGTGACTGAAAGGCATAGAATCAATGTGTCTACTGGGCAGATCCCTTCCCTCCTGATAGTGCTAAGTGTAACGTGCTAACTTCTTAGATTCCTAAAACTCCCAAAGGGGCCATCCTATTACATTTGCATTTGATCACTGCTATGACACATTTCTAACTGGTGGCATTCCTCCTTTTACGTTATGCCTCCTTTTACATTATGCATATGCCTCCTTTTACATTATGCCTCCTTTTACATTATGCATCCTCAGGACCACATCACCTATCTTTTACTTGGGGAGAGAGGCCAGACACCCTCATTTTATGTCTGTGATGTACTTAGTTACAAATTAACACCTGCTCAGAGTGGACCATCCATTTTTCTGATCTTGTCAGAACTGTATGTTTGGATCCTGGAATACAGTGAAGAATCCTTGGCTAACAGGAAGCAATTCCGGGGGCCCATTTCTGCTGATATACATGTTCTTATCACTCTTTTGAAGCAAGTGTGTGTGTTTTGTGTAATTACATATGTTGAGGAATGGATTTAGTTAAAAGTGATGTTTCTTCCTTTCTGCTGCAAGTCTGAGAATCTGACACACAGAATGAGAAGGAAAATTCTGTTCTGTTGTCTCCATCCTGATTTGTTCTGTATCCAGGTTAGTGAAGGTAACAGGCTTTGTTAGTCTTCAGCTGACCTTTGGAACACCAGTGCCGTTTCAAGGCTTAGGCACTAGGAACACAGACCTAGTGCATCAGAAAATGGGTCATTTAGTATGCTAGACTACTTGCTAAAGTTTACTACTTCTAATTAAGCTTCGTTACACTTAATCTTCTTTTTATAGTAACCACTGTTTGAAATATCAACAGGTATGTGCTTAGGGCCCCAGTTTACCAGTAGGTTCATTGAAAGAAAGCAACAGAGAGAAAGGGGATAACAGTGTCACTCCAGGGGTAATTGCATGTTCCTTCAAGTGGCTGACACTCACCAGCATCCACATCTGGAGCCAGGCCAGGACTGCAGATGAGCCACAAGGATACTTGGAGTGAATGGGTCTGCAGCTAAACAAGAGAGCATAAAGGATACTCTGTTTTCAGAAAAGAAAGCAGATAATCAGTTGACAACATATATTTGCTGCTGGTATTCGAAATTTGGATCCTGAAAAGTGAGAGCTGGAGCACATAGATGTTGAATCTTGCCAACAGAGAGTAATTTGAATTAGGAATTCAAAATCATTATAATGCTTCATTCTCAGGCTGAGGGGTGTGTAACCTTCGTTCTCAGGCTGAGGGGTGCGTGTGTGTGTGTGTGTGTGTGTGTATAGAATTTGAGACGAGGCTCTAAATGTCTAAAAGCTTGTAGAGATTCTCGTCTTGTGTGCTTCCCTAACATGGAACCAGGATGCTGCAGAGGCTTAGGTTTCAAAGCAGAAAATGCTTCCTCATAAGTGTGATTCTGAAAAGGAGGCATTTTAGCAAATTCAGCTCTTGAAAGATGATCCATACATTAAATTTTTATCCCTGTACCTGCTTTCCTCTTTCATATCAAGTTTATGGTTACCAGACTTGGATGGACTCCAAGCACCCCTTCAGCCCTGGCTCTGCCTAGAGCTGAGGCAGCTGTAGTTTTCGTTAGGGGAAAAACCCAGAGGGAGAGACACAGAAAACATCATGGTGGCAAAGGCTGTAGAACAATGGAGAGAAATGGTTCTGAGCCCAGAACATCGCAGTCTTGTTCCTCCTAAGTCGCAGAGATATTCCATCTCTGTTCTCCACCCTTTTGCAGCCACCTACCATCCTCCTTCAGAGGCTATTTTCAAGTAGGCAGGTGAACAGGGGGCATTCCCACTTGAGAGGGTCTTCGCGAGAGTTACATCCTCTAGAATTTGATCATTGCAAGACATCTTATACTATAGTTAGGAGGAAAAATGCAATAGCCATTTGACCAGTGTCACCCAGGCAGAAGTCATGGGGGACAAGAAAGAGGTTTAAGCCCAGTACCATGGACAGCAGGAAGTGACCTACTCAGGGAACTTGGACCTGAAGCTGCCCAGAACCCACCGGATGAAAGAAGCTGATCTAGAAACAACAGAAACTTGAGCCTGTCCACTTTTGACTTGGGGCTTCTGCAACAGTAGCTTTGAAGAAACATGCTTTATGTTGTAGCCTAGTTCACACATATCTGTGTGGGAGCATGTGTGACCAAAACATAAGTTTCACAAAACAATTCTTATATGTGATGCCCTCTGATTTTTTTAAAATCGATTTTTACCTTTACAAAATGCATGTCACAACCCAGTAACTTGATTTCACAGTCTGCTAGTGGGTCACAATAGTTGAAAAACATTGTTCTGTTGTATAACATTATCGAAGCGTTGGTAGTTCTTTCCAAATTGACACCAAACTTTTACCTAAAGTCGTATCTTACTGTATTATTTCTGTCTTTTGTGATTAAGTCATCTTAGAGAGTTCTTGACATAGAATAGTGGAGACGTTTCTGGGAATCTTTATGGTCAATATGCAGGTTAAACAGTGAACCCCTTCAGGCATTATTAAAGAGTGGTTGCTGGATTCCTGCCTGTGGGTTCTGTCCCAGGGCTTCCTGCCATTTGACCAAGGATTCTCAGCTTTCCTCACATTGTCTCTGTTACCTGGTCTTGCCAGATTCCCACCACTTCCTTCCCACTACCTCTGGGCTTGATTTGCCCTCTGGGAATGGCTCCTGCCACATTAAACTTCACTTTCCCCCAACACCTTCTCACCCTCTGTCACTTTCTTAGGTATCACTGCCCTGCTTCTCCTTGACTTTTCCAGTTGGTTCATTCACATGGGCTAAATGATAATGGAGTCTCACATGGTTACTGTTAATAAGTACAGTTACACCATGCCAACGCTGTGATGCCTTTGTCCGTAGCAGCTTGTAAAAGGCCAAGGAAGAACAGGAAAACCAAGTAGGGACAGAGAAGGTGGCCCTTTGGTGATAAAAGACTCAGTATCACCAAAGAGGCAGTGCCTGTGCAAAACGCTTTCCTGAAATGCTGACCAAAGTCCATTATTGGCTTTAGCATATAATGACCTGGGCTGACAGGAGGTACAACATCCCTAATGCCTTGTTTTCTGAGGTTTTTTCAAACATGGAGCTGATAATACTTACCTTGTGTATGGATGCTTTGCGTGACAGTTGTGAAGGACTTGACCTGATGTCTAGAAGATAAGGAGTGCCCATAATCTGTAACCTTTGTTCTTATTTTTATTAGTATTCTATTCCTTTGTAATAAATTACTGTAAAGTTAGCAGATTGAAACTACAGATATTTATTGTCTTACAATTCCTGTATGTCACAAGTCTTGGCATGGCATCGATGGGTCCTTTGCTATGGGTCTCATAAGCTAAAATCAAGAGATTGGCTGGGCTGTGTTCTCATCTGGAGCTTGGGGTCCTCCTGCAACTTCATTCAGGTTATTGGCAGAATTCAGTCCTTGCAGTTGTAAGTCTGAGGTCCTAGTTCCCTTGCTGGCTGGCTGGGGGTTGCACCCAGCTCCTGAAGATCACCCTCAGTCCTAGCCATGTGGCCTTGTCACAACACACAGTTACTTCTTCAGAGACAGCGGAAGAGCCCCCAGTCTGCTATGGCAGAGTCTTAGACAACATACCACTTTATGTAATGTTCCATAATCAAAGGATGTTCCATAATCCATCCCATCATATTCATAGGCCCCTCCATACTCAAGGGGAGGGTGTCATGCAGTGAGGGTATCATACTAGGAGCGGGAATATTGGGGTCATCTTTGAATTCTGCCTGCCACATTATCACATTTATCATGAATTTAACGTAATTGCTAAGGACTCTTGTCTTTGCAAATTCACGATAGGAAACAGTCCCAACTCTTTTGGTTTACAATTAATTGTCTGAACTCTACCTTCCCCCAAAGCAAAAAATTATTTATCTCCCTTAAATGAGTCCCCTCCCTACATACGTACACACACACACACACTGGTTACTGAGACCATTGAGATTCTTTGGGAGGAGGGTGCCAAGGAATTTCTGTGGACGATGCTCTGTGTCACATTAGCAGACAGTGCTGTTCATGCAGTGCTGGGTCCTTGCAGGTCCAGCCCAGGTCCAGATTTACCCCAACCCCTGGACGTTTTATTTTCTCTCACACTGTGTGCTTAACTGTTCTTCTCCACAGTGCAACTATGGTGTCTGTGGAGCTAGGCCTGGAGAGTCCAGCAGCACCATCCATCCTAGAACCAGCACTCAGTCCTAGCACTGAGGCCCCTGTGCTGCTCAGGTCATTGCCAGGCAGGATTTCTGTGTGGTTTCTGCTCAGATGTAATTTCAATGAGTCATCCCTGAACACCTTGTTTAAAATTGTATCATCTACCACCTCCTCCCCTGTGCTCTCAACTGCCAACTCCTGCTTTATTTTTCACCATAGTGGAACCTCTTGCCATCCATCACAGTTCATATTTTCTTGCCTATTTCTCTCTTCTAGAAAGAAAGCTCTTCCACAGCAGGGTCTTCTGTCTGCGTTGCTCCCCGCCTAGGACCAGTGCAGAGCTGAGGTCCTAGTAGCACTCTGTGGCTTTTTGTTGGATGCTGGTTATAAGAACCAGCAGCATTTTTAAGCACAAATTTCGGTGCCCTCTTGGTTATTGGTTGGTTAAAGCAAGTTAAACAGATTATCTCATGTCACCTGCTTATGGGAGCATCTCATTGAGATCATAACTGTTTCTACCTAGAGGGTAGAAGGTCATGTTCATGGACTATGGGAGGACTGGATGTGTAAACATCTGTGTTGTGTAGACAATGGTGTGTGTGTCCATGGGTGGTGGTGGTGCTGGTTGTGGTTGTGGTTGGGCAGGTGGTTGTCCTTGAAATGATAGAGGATTTAGTGGCAGTTGGGTGCTGGGTGTTTAAACAGATAGAAGCAGCCCCAGGAGACAGCGGAGGAGAAGCAGCATTGGAGCTAAGGTCTGCCAAGTTCCACTGTTAGTCATATCTCTCCATCTTAGCCAGTAACTCCATCTTAACTAATATTTCCTAGGAATCTGTTTTCTACACATTTTTCTATAAAACAAGCCAATTTGTACTGGAATTATCTATAAATTCAGTGTCTGAGATCTTAGATCAAATTGTGTATTCCTTCCAACTACTTTTTTTTAAAGAAGAAAATTGGTAGGAACCTAGATCACAATTATATGGTCATTTAATATTATTGAAAAACAGTGTACTTCTTACCCTAACCCCCATTCCACTGCCGCTTGGACTCAGATCTCTCTAGTGAAAGTTTCTCTGTAGATACCAGAGTGGAGAACCGGAGAGCATGAACTTTCATAGCAGTCTCTCTTTTCAAAAAAATAAAGGGTGAGGCGTGGGGACTGGGGAAGGGCAGGACTATTGAAGGAGGCTGAGGTGAGGCCCTGTGGCCCACACTGGGCTCTGTTCTCAGCTAGGGCCTTTCTTAGGCAGCACTTCTGGGGAAGGAATGGCCCTGAGCATGTCCATGAGAGCCTGTGCCCTGCCCAGCCCCAAGCCTCAGGCACAGGTAGGGGTGGTGGTGAGGGCACTAGCAGTCCTTGTCAGCACTTATATAATGATGATGACCTTAAAACTTAGAGCAGCACTCTGAAAGGGTCCTGCTCCTCCACCCATTTTGCTTGTGGGGAAACTGAGGCTCACAGAGGTTGAATAACTTGCCAGAAGTCCTGCAGCTAGCAAGTGGCAAGACCAGGACTAAACGTCCTAATTTATCTGACTCCATAATCTCTGCATTTAGCCTCACTGGACTTGTCAGTGCAATATTCCCGTCTTCTGAGCGTCGTCGGAGGTTGAGACCTGAGCAGGATCTGCAGCACATTGACATGGTCTCTGGTTCAGCTTCCTTCTGGTTACACAACTGGCAGGTGTCATGCTGGTCTTTGGTCATGGCGCCTCCCCAGAAGGAAACCATTGTGATTCGGCACATGGGGATGTGTAGTAAACAGGGTGCTTTGAATTACACTGACAGTGTCCGTCTCAGCACCTTCTGTTTGGGCTACCAGACTGACAACAGTGAGTTCTGCTAGTTTCGTGAAATGCAGCAGTGGCAGTTCTGTCCTTTGCACTGAAACCTGCCTGGACCTCATGACTGGTCCACCCTTCCTTCTGACCCAAGACACTGACCAGCCTGTGTCTCTCTCTCCTACAGATGCCGCCCCTATGAGGACTGCTGTGGCTCCAGGTGCTGCGTGCGTGCCCTTTCAATACAAAGACTGTGGTATTTTTGGTAGGTCACACTCTTCCTGGTCTCAGGTGCCTTGGTCCACCCCCAGGGGCTCTGCCCACAGTCAGTATTGTGACAACTGCAGTGATACCACTCTCACTTGGGGTCATGGTCTGTGGGACAGCCTCAGTCAAGAAAACAGGTGTGCTCAGGTTGGCTTCATGACAAGCAGTGCTTCTCAAAGAGTTTGCAAAAAGCTCATTCCTATTTCCACCAGCTTGTGGCTGGGGAGGAGGAGTTCTTCTTTTGGAAGGTGGGCTGGATAACAGCCTTGTCCTTCAGCAGCTCTTTTGCTAGTTTCTGAAATGGAGCTGAGGCCAGTTGTCTTGAAGAATCAGAGAATCAGCAAATCTTGTGATAAAGTTACTGCTGCCTAGAAATCTTTCCCATTCACATGGTATCAGCTGAATCCTAACTTTCAAGACAGATAGCCTGCATCCTTGTCCATCTTCCAGCTCTGCTGAGGGAAGTTGTAAGAGCTGTCTGAAGTCCATAAAAGTGTACCTTGAGAGGGAACAAGGGAATGATGCTGACTGAGCATCCTAGAAGGATGATAGTGCAGAGTTTACATTAACGAGAGCAACCTCCTGTGGATTGTTAGCCTCAGCAGATGCCCGTTTGGGGGTGTGTCTGAGAGTTTATTTGACTCTGTAGATGAGATATTGCTTCAGGTGTCAGGAATGGCAGAGCATGTGTGCTAAAGGATTTGCCTAAAACCAAAAGAGCATTTCCTATGCTCACCTATCCTCTCCTCTGCTCCACTGCAGTGGTAGTGTCATTGAAGCAAACTCCACAGAGGGTTAAGACTTGACTAGCTTCAAGACTTAAGCTTCTTTATGACTTTTAAGATTCTGATGTTACTGACTTCTAAAGTTTAGACTTTAAGACCATTACAGCAGCCGCTTGAATTTTTTTTGCGACATTTTGTCTTTCTCTCCTGACAACAGTTCCCAATCTTTGCTTAGGGAAACCACCAATAAGTGGCATTCCGTGTGTCACATTTTCTTTAATAGGAGAGTACCTTTCATCATCCCCATCACCACCTCCTAGGAGAGTGCTTGTCATTATCCCCATCACTACTTTCCTGGTGGGACATTGACCATGTAGGGCCTAGACTCACCTGTCACATGGGGCCCTGGCTTGGCCTCCCTTAGGGCTGGCTCGGGCACCCCTGTCTATGTTTCTGCTTCTGGTGAACGCTCCTAAACTGTGGCATGCTGGTGCTGGTTTCTCCCCACCTCATAGTTGCTAGTGCCTAAAGCTCTATAATAGAAGGTGATTTTTTTTAGCCTGAGATTTTCCAAATATAAACACCTCCTTGCACATTTCAAGGTGGAGGGGACTAGTACCAAAATGAGGAGAGGAGGACAGGAGGGAGGTGGCATTTCAGAGCTTTGCCTGGCTTCATGCATGCTTTTGCTCAGAATTTTCCTCCATGGGACCTTGTGGTAGGAGGAGGCAGGACTATCCAGGGCATGAATCTCAAAAGGGTTCAGAAGTATGTCACGTTCACCTGAAGCACCAGATGAATGATGAAGTTGTGGATGTGTCCTAGAAAATGAAAACACTTGTGAAAGTTCAGGTATTATGTGATTAACAAGAAAAAATATTGAGAGTCCAGGAGAACTGTGGAGGCCTGGCAACTAGAGGAGCTTCCTTTGGCCTTCCCTGGAAGCTTCACCTCAGCTGACGGCCAGGCGCTTTTGAGCTGTTGACCAAGTTCACCTGTCAGAGGCCGAGCAACTTGGTGAGTTAGTGGGATCCCTACACGGAGATGTCTCCTGAGTGCCATTGAGTGAGGGTAGGTCTCTCAAGGTCGGAAAGCCAGATGCCAGAAGATTTGGTCAAGTTATTAGAGTCGAGATTCTGATACCAGGTTTCTAAACTGGGCACACGGCAAGAGAACACTGAGATGGGAGACTGTGGTGCCCATGCTGAAGTCAAAGGATACTTAGTTTCTGCTCCATGCATGCCTTCTTTCAGTAAACAATAAGTGTCTAGTACATACCAGGGTCCCATGGAGAGGCCCTTCTGACAGTCAGCCTCTTAGAAGAGACAGATGTCTAAGTAGGTAGCTACATGTGGGGAGCTTTAAACCAGTGCTCTGGAAACAGATCATAGAGCTCTGTTGCCAGAAAAGTTGGGGAAAGCTGCAAAGCTTCTCACTGGGTCTCAGAAAGGGCATTCCACACAAAAGGACCAGCACATTACAGGGACAGGGATATAAGAAGGGAGCTGGTAAAAGGCTGATGGGAAACTCATGTAGTGGGCAGGTGTCTGGGGAGGAGGCATGAGAATGGGAGGATGGAGCTGGATATGGAGGGAAGGAAGGACTGCTTTCCAACCTGCTCCCACCTGACTTTTGAGGATTTCTGTCTCCTCACTGTAAGATAGAGGATTTTGGAGGAGAATGCTTTCAGAAGTCCCTGCCAGCTCTGAAATCTTGAGTAATCTTTAAGCAAGCTGGTCTGAATGAAATCATCAGGATTAGAACAGGCAGACTTGTTGCACCCTTGAGTGGAGCTGGAAAGCACACTATAGTGGAACAAAGGCTGGCATAATCCGCATTGTGTGTGAGCCCTGCTGCAGGGCGCTGCCACCCAGGAGGTCTAGGGTGGAGTCCAGGCACCTGGTCTGCACAGCAGCTCCACCGTGCCTAGGGTGTGCACTCAGAGTTGAGAACTGCTGTACCTAGTGCTGGGGAGTGCAGGAAGGCACTGAAAAAATGAATTGAAGAAGCCAGATGACTTTTTTTTTTGTAAGGAAGATTGGCCTTGAACTAACATCTGTTGCCAGTCTTCCTCTTTTTGCTTGAGGAACATTATCACTGAGCTAACATCTGTGCCAACCTTCCTCTATTTTATGTGGGATGCTGCCACAGTGTGGCTTGACGAGCAGTGCTAGGTCCACACCCGGGATCCGAACCTGCAAATCTTGGGCCACTGAAGTAGAGCGCACGAACTTAACCACTGTGCCACTGGACTGGACCCCTAGATTACTTTTAATGACAGAACAGGCACAAACTTCCTCTCTTAATCCCTAGAAAGCTCTGCAAACCTGCTCAGCAAGTAGGACATCTAGGGGACAGTCACTCTGTAGCTCACAGCACTTATAGTACCACTGCTTCCCTGGCTGATATCTGCTGCCTTTCTTTCCTTGCTCCTATAAGCGCATTCCCTTGCCCCCTTGTCATTTTCTCTCTTAAAATAAGTTCTTCTCAGACTAATGTTTCAACAGGGAATGAATCTGATGATGACTGATAACCAAGCCAGTAGTTCATCTCCTGCCATGTGACTTTCTTCTGTTCTTGCTTTCTGCTTACTTGCCTTCTGTCAGTCTAAGGTATGAGGTGCAACATCATTTTTATTTGTCTAGGAAAAAAACCCACTCCATTTGACAGTGTACCAACATTTTGGCTTATCTCGTGGAAGAGACCAACACCTCAGATGGCTTCTGTATTTTCCAGTCCAGGGAGCCTGGGCTCTTGCAAGTGAGCAGTAGTAGTATTTGAGAAGGTAAACCCTTTTGTACATTCAGCCTCTCCATGCTTTGTATTTCTGCTCAGATATTTACAATGGGACCCTGTGTTGAATGTAAGATTATCATTGAGTCCATCCGAGGGAAATTAGTTGTAAGAGAGAAACAGTTCCCTTTGTGATTCCAGCATCTCATTGCTGAGCTTGCCTGATGTTGCCAGGCCCCTGCACAGTTTGGATTCTTCTAGCTCCCCAAGACTGCACCCCTCTGACCTTCCCCCACATGCAGCCCCAGCCACCCTCCCTGGGCTTCTTGCTCTCCTAGCCCTTCCTGTGGGGGCATCTGTGCTCTTCTGTCCACCCAGAATGCTCCTTCCCTCCCTTTCAGCTTGTCTTTTTCTTTCTGTTCTTGAGAACTCAGCTCAGATGTTGCTTTGAAGGAAAAGAAGCTTTTCAGATCTTCTCACAATGACAGATACCCTTGTAAAACCTCTTGTTGCACTGAATTATACACTTAAAAATGGTGAAAATGGTCAATTATGTTTTATTATTTTACCACACACACAAACCTATTGAAGCACCCTCATTTTTCTTTCTTAGCACTTACCAGAGTTGTAAGTAAACAGCTTTGTAAATCTGTTGTTTACTGTCCCCCTCCTCTATTAGAACGCAGATTCAATGTGGCGGCCTCACCCGTCTTGCTCCCTGTAGAGCACAGCATGGTGTTGGGAGCATAGCGCGTGCTTAAAAATTACATGTTGAATGAATGAATTAGAAGACAGCTCAGAAAGCCACACTTTCAGCCCTTTCCTGAATCATTTCCTATCTTGTGCGTCTTATCTTTCTTCTTGCTCGACGTTCAAAGGTTGTCCAGTAAATACTAACTTAGAAAGCTTCTCAGTATGAGTAGCCTCCATTCAGGGGTATCCCGGAAGTCTACAGGCCAAGTGTCTCCCTGGTGTCATCCACCCAAGGATGTCCCAGAAACCGGTCAGGGGAGGATCAGCCCGGGGGGCCAGAGCTGAGCCTGACCTTGAGCCTGCCCTCTGATCCGTGCACTCTCTAGATGCTGTTGGAGGATCCTTTCAGATCCTTTGAGCTGGCCAAGCCGCTGCTGCTCTGAGCTCCATTTCACTGCTGTGCTCTTGTTCAGGTTCCTCCTGATGATGGGCGTGCTCTTCTGCTGTGGAGCTGGCTTCTTCATCCGGAGGCGCATGTACCCTCCGCCACTGATCGAGGAGCCTGCATTCAACGTGTCCTACACCAGGCAGCCCCCAAACCCTGCTCCAGGTCAGCCAATCCCTGTCCATGTCTCTCTTCCCTGCAATTTATGTGTCCTCTGCAAGCATTTGAAAAGGGCACTGCCATGGAATATGCTAGAAAAAAACTTCAGGCCATATTTATTCATTTAAGTTCTGGTAATCAACCTTATTGTGCATTTGTGCTGATAAAAAATTCATTGTCTTTTGGATTGTGTGTCTGTCACTTCATATTCCTGCCTAATTATTGGTGTACATTTTATGCATGTTTATGCAGTTCATATATGCATATTATTTATTCTCTTTTTCCTTAAAAATTACTTTATGTATAAATTTCCATGTAGAAACAGTAATATCCCTGCCATTCTGAATGCCTCTGGACTAAATATTAGTTATGCTACTAAATGGTAATTTACTTAGATGTTGTCATTGCTGATCATTTGTTTTGTTTTGCTGTTTATTCATTCATTCAACAAGTATTTATTGTGCATTTATTGTGTATTCCAAGTACTTATAAATAGTGCTGCTATAGACATTTTTGCACAAGTTACATTTGACCTATTTAGGGAACACTACCCAAAGTGATGCTTGCTGTAGAGTCAAAAAGAATTAGTGTTTCTCAATTTTTATAAAAAACTGCTTTAACTATCTAAAACTCTCATGAACTGTGGTGGGTGAATTTTAGCCTCTCATGACACAGGGTAGTTCCCCATTTTTGACATTATATGTGGGATGTTTCCCTTCCCTTCTGAGGAGGACAGGGAGCCGAGGCTCCAGAGGGCTGGTTAGGCTCTGCTCATTAGATCTCCTGTTTCTGTGTGGTGAGGCTGGGCAGTCAGCGCTGCTCCCATGCACACTGCTCTGCTCCCTGTCAGAGTTTCCACCTTTGGGGGTCAAGGGTTCTCTCTATTCATTGCAACTGCAGGCAGACAGTCAGAATTCTAGGAGCAGTTCCTGCGTTGGTTCTCACAAAGTTTCAGTTATGCAGAATGAATAAGTCCTAAAGATCGGCAATACAGCATGGGGTTTATGGTTAATAATACCGTATTGTAGACTTAAAACTTTGCTAAGAAGGTAGATCTTATGTTAAGTATTCTTATCAAAATAATAATAGTAATACATCCAGAGGGCAGGAGGAAACATTTGGAGAGGATGGATGGGTTTATGGCATATATTGTAGTGATCGTTTAATGGTGTATATTTATCTCCAAGCTCATCAAGTTGTATACGTTAAATATGATCAGCTTTTTGTACGTCAGTCATACAAAAAAGTGATCTTTAAAAAAAGGGAAAGAAGTAGGAGGGTTGAGCATAAGAGGAGTTTTCTCTCTTCTGTTCTCAGGATGCAGAGAGAGTGGAGGTGGTCATTTGTTGATTTGCTCTTTCACAGTTTTCTTCCACCAGATGCCTCGCAGGGTTCTCTTTTAAAAAGAATCTCTTTATTATTTTTTAAAATGTTACTCAAAGATTTGAGAAATGTATTTTCCACAGCAGCCCAGAGGCTGCTCCACCTTATCCTTGCACTCAGGGATGGTACCACTTTTCATACGTAAGTGAGTTTTTATTCTTTCATATTTGGAAATATTTGAATAGTTTCAAATTTGTGCTCTTGCACAGGGTGAAGTGCAAATTTTCAGTTAAAATGAGAGGCCAAGGCTAGATTTCATTTGGATTAGTCCGAGTTTTCAGGCCTTTGGTTTTTTTTTTAGGAAAGAGGCAGTAGATCAGAGAAATGGGTCAAAGGCCTTTGAATTTCCTCTTCCTTTCTGTCTTCACTACCTGGATTTTTAGTGCAAGGAGAAGCAGCCCATGTCCCACTTGCCCACAGGTGCAAGATGCTGTGTATCCTTGGTCTAGAGTGCTGGCTGAGTGTCTGCTGTTCCTTTCCTGGACTGGGGTGAGTGTGGTGAGCAGGCAGTGTTTCCAGCTGCATGCCGGACACCTCCCCTTGCACATCTGCAGCAACTCAGGATTTCCAACATAATGCTGGGCATCCCCTACACACCCTCTTTCCTCATCCCCTCTCTATTCTGCATCACAGTGCACCTTGTGTATCTAACTGGAATCCTCAGTTCCCTTATCAACCACACCCGATAAATAGGTCATCAGATCCTGCCAAGTCTTACTTCAGACTCTTATCTCACCGTGAGCAATGCCTGCTAAAAGTTTGCCCAGTCACTGGTCTTTTCCAGCTCTTCTCTGTCTTCCACATTGCCACCAGAAAGTTCTTTAAAAAAAGCACACAGGTCCTATCATTCTTCTGCTTAAGGGTCTCTGCTACCTCAGTTTTCTCCCAGCAAGTCCAGACTCCTTAGCCGAGGACCCAGGGCTCTTCACAACCTCATCCCTCTCCCCACCTCCTTGACCCTCCTCAGTGCCCCATGTGGGCAGCCTGCTCTCTCAAGTCCTGCCATCTCACTGGGCCCCTGTACGTGCCCTCCCTCTGCCTGGAAAATGCCCTCATAGTGGAATTGTCCCAGGCCACTTCCCTTCCTTCTCTTTCTGTCCTGGGTGCTCTGCCAGTTTCTTTAACAGTGTCTATTGTGGTGAGTTTTAATCCCTTATGTAAAATTTGGGCCCCCCACTGGCCCAAGTGCTTCAGCAGTACTCACATCTCAGGCACCAAGCAGACTCATGTCTGCCAGCTGAGTGAACTGGTCCACCTGGGGTTGGGATTTACTGTGGCCACACTCAGAGCGTGGAGCCCAGGCCTGCCTGAAGTGCTCACTCAGCCGACATCTACCACACACTGCAAAGGTGCTGCAGGTACACAGGACACCGGCGTGCAGCCTGGTTCCAGTCCTCACTCACCCCCTTGTGTGTTGCACGGTTTGCACAACCATGTGTAGGAGCCACGTGCAGTTGCACAACTAACTGTGTGGTCACTGGCCGTGATGAGAGCTATGGGGAAAAAGTTCAGGATGCTGGGAAACCATGTAAGTGGGACACTCAATCTGGTGTTCAGGTGGAGGGACTGAAGAGTATGTAAGAATACTTAAGTAGGAGTGGGCTGGGGGAGGGACATGAGGCAGAATTGGCCAGTGAGGCTCCCATGGTCTTCCTTTCCCATCACTCTTTAACATGTCCACCAAGACTCCAGAGCCACAGAGCTCCAAACAGCTGCTCTTCCCCAGCGGCCACAGCACAAATGCAGGATGCTTTTGAAGGTGGGGTAAATGGTAGGAATGTAGGACAGGAGAGACACCAAATAAAAAATATTGAGTTCCTCCTCAAACAGTGCAGAAAGACTGGTGGTAAGTCACCACTGAGCAGCTGCCAAAGGCCAAGCACAGCCTCTTTAACATCTTGGGTAGAGTGTGGTTTGACCTGATTCCACTGCAGTTGGGGGCAGTCAGAGAAATGGGGGCTGTTTATTCTCTTTCAAGATCTCCCATGAGGCAGTCACCAATGGGGACTAATGAAAGTGCCCATTCACCACCTGTTGGGAGATGACAATTTGGGTGCCCACACCCCTCTTCAGTGAATCACAGCTGCTGCTTAATTCACCATCATCCTTCCATTTGTATACTTCTCACAGGCCTGTAACAGTGTGACATAGTCAATCCCAAAATATACCAGAGTATCGTATGAAAATAAGACTGGCTTTGTTCCATGGGAGTATACAGTTTCCATAATTTCACTACAAATTCAAAGGCTGTGTCATTTTTTAACAGTACTAAGTTTGGGAAGAATTTAAGTGTTTTGATTTGGTTTTTTAGAACTAGTAACATTGAAAAGAAATAGTGTCTTTTGGTTTTTCAGTGATTTCAGTCTGGATACTCGCCTTATCCTGTGGATGGGATTCATCCCCCTGCAGCTGTTTGCTGAGGCCCTGTAAGGCCTCTTGGGAGTGCCCTTGGGAGTACAATGTGGAGCTGGGCTGACTAGGAAGAGAAACTGAGCGCACTAGCATTATATGGTAGTCCCACAGGATAAATACCATACCCAGGAGGATGGTATCTGCATGAAGCATGGGGTACTGTTTGTGGATTTGCTGGGCTGGCTCCATTTTTCTTCTACTCCTGGTCTGGGGGAAGGGAAGTGGATTCTGGTGAGCTTTGCTTATTCATGAAGAAGAAAAGGCAGAAGATTTTAGAGAACCAATTACTCATGCACTGGAGGTCAGTGGCTCATATCCTGGTATGCAAAGGGGCATGCAGCAGTGTTCCAGCTGGGACCAGCATCCCATTCCAACATGGCTGAGGGCAGAAAAGCAGAGATCTTCACATTATAAAGGTGCTCATAACTAAAGGAAGTGGAGGAATGTGGGTGGCAGCATCATGGTTCTAGCGGGTTGATGTGGGTTGGAGCAGGACTTGAGGGGAAGAGACTGGCAAACAAGGTATGGGGGCTGGGGTTCAGAGGTCAGGTTCCAAGTCTGCCCAGGAACCAAAAGAAGCAAAGGCTGAAGCTGCTGGTTGAAGATCTCAGGGCCTATGATCCAGCTCATTTGGACCTCGAGCTTGGTGAGGGAGGTGCAGATGACGACAAGTGGGAGGAGTGCAGAGAAGCTGTAGTTTGAGAAACAAAAAGAGCCACCTGGACAGGGAGTTAACAGGCCTGAGGTATGTGAGACGTAAGGTGGGCCACTCTCCCTTCTGAGCCTCAGCACTTTATCTGCAAAGTAAAACTGAAGAAAAGCACTCCTCCTTTTAGTTTGTCTTTATGTACAGAGATGGCCAAAGTATAACTAGAACAAGTCAGAGCTTCCTAAATGCTACAGCCCCCCAGATCCTTCCCAAATATGCAGCTGATATGCTGCTGACAGGGCCTATGGACCTGCCCTCCTGAGTGGAGAGAAAAGATAGACTTCATTCATTCATTCATTCATTCATTCAGAAAACATTAGCCAACTGGCAGCAGTCACTGTGTTCACACATGGGGAAAGGTGTGAGTAGGATATCCTCTCTGCCCTTTAAGAACATGTAGTACAGTGGGTGGTGGGGAAACAGGAGAAGGGGGTCAAAAGGTACAAACTTCCAGTCATAAGATAAATAAGTTCTGGAGTGTAATGTACAGCATGGTAACTATAGTTAACAAAATGTTGTTGTATATTTGAAAGCTGCCAAGAGAGTAAATGTTAAAAGTTCTCATCACGAGGAAAAAAAAATTGCAACTATGTAAGATTATGGATATTAACTAAACTTATTGTAGTGAAGATTTCACAATATACACAAATATATCAAATCATTATATTGTACACCTTAAACTTATACAATGTTATGTGACAATTACATCTCCATAAAACTGGAAGAAAAAAAGAATTTGTAGAACAAGGGGAAAAACATGAAAACCTTGGCTAAAGCAAAGCTATGGGACTGGAGGAGAGCAGGGGCTGGATTTTAGGAAGATCTCAGTAGTGGCCTCAACTGAACTTGGTGCACACAAGATTGAATCTGGGAAGGGGGAGTCAAGGAGGCTAGGAAGAAAAGGAAGATTAAGTTATGGTCTCTCTTCTTTATGGGATATTATGTGGCCACTGAAGTTGACAGTCATGACCAAGGCCATGTCACTGTGGCCAGACAAGTGTAAGCTGAGTTTAGGGAAGAGGGCGCTGCACGATGTGTTATGTAGAGTGGCCATAATTCCAACTGTGTAATCACACAAATGCATAGAGAGAGATTGGAGAGAATATTTGATAATGACATTTGTGGTGTTAATGTGATTTCAAGTTTCTTTAATAATGATTTCCTTTAATGTGGCTAAATACTGATTTTTTTAAAAAAATAAAAATAGTTAAAAGTAGATGACCCACACATCAACGGACAACTAATTTTTGTCAAGGGAGTCATGAACATACAATAGAGAAAGAACAGTCTCTTCAATAAATGGTGTTGGGAAAACTGGACAGCCAGGTGCAAAAGAATGAAAGTAGACCTTTATCTTACACTATACACAAAAATTAACTCAAAATGGATTAAAGACTTGAATGTAAGACCTGAAACCTTAAAACTTGTAGAAGGAAACATGGGCAGTTCGCTCTTCAACATTGATCTTAGCAGTGTCTTTTTGAATACCATGTCTACTCAGGCAAGGGAAACAAAAGAAAAAATAAATGGGACTACATCAGACTAGAAAGCTTCTGCACAGTAAAGGAGACCATCAATAAAATGAAAAGACAACCTAACAATTGGGAGAAAATATTTGCATATATCTGACAAGGGGTTAATATCCAAAACATATAAAGAACTCATACAACTCAACAACAAAAATATAAAAAACCCAATTAAGAAATGAGCAAAGGATATGAACAGACATTCTTCTGAAGAAGATAATACAGATGGCCAGCAAGGCACATGAAAAGATGTTCAACATCACTAATTTTTAGGGAAATACAAATCAAAACTACAATGAGATTTAATCTCACAGCTGTCAGAATGGCTATTATTAAAAGGACAAGATATAAGTGTTGGAGAGGATGTGGAGAAAAGGGAACCTTCTTTCATACACTGCTGGTGGGAATGCACACTGGTGCAGCCACTATGGAAAACAATATGGAGATTTCTCAAAAAGTTAAAAGTAGAAATACCATACGATCCAGCTATTCCACTTCTGGGCAAAGAACATGAAAACACTAAGTTGGAAAGATATATGCACCTCTATGTTCATTGCAGCATTATTCACAATAGCCAAGAGTTGGAAGCAACCTAAGTGCCCATCAATGGCTAAATGGATATATATCCATTCATCATATATATATATGTATGAAAATACACACACATATATAATGAAAATACTACTTAGCCAAAAGAAAAAAAAAAAGATGAAATCGTGCCCATTTGTGACAACATGGATGAACCTTGAGGGTATTATGCCAACCAAAATAAGTGACAGAAAGTCAAACACTATATGATTTCACTTATAAGTGGAAGATAAAAACAGCAGCAGCAATAACCAATAGGTACAGAAGCTAGATTGGTGGTTACTAGAGGGGAAAAGGGGAGGGAGGAGGATGAAAGGGGTGATGGGCATATGTGTGTGGTGATGAATGGTAATTAGTCTTTGTGTGGTAAACATGATGTAATCTACACAGAAATCAAAATATAATGATGTACACCTGAAATTTATGTAATGTTATAAACCAATGTTACCTCAATAAAAAAAACAAGAAGTAGATGGAGTTTTCCCATTGGGAGATACATTTTTATTCCTTTCCAGATGTACATTTATGGTGTATTCGTTGGATGGTTTTCTGACTGTTCTGATGTCTCAACACTATGCTAAATCTGTCAACCTGCAATGACAGTAGTGGTCTGACTAAATGACGCCGGCTACCGGAAAATGGAAATAGTTTAAGTACCTTCCAAATCAGGGCTGAAACACAAACAGGGCTGCTTCAGTTGTGAGGACTGTCTGCTTTTTAGACCTGAGGAATAAACATAGTTCTTCTTCTACATGATGTTGCTTCAGGTACGCAGAGACAGCGATCAGACAGTCCTGCAGTTTTACCTGTCCACATCTCTATCTCCTGTGGCTCTAAGATTTCCATTGTTTATTTTCTGAAGAAACAGTGGGTGAGGGGACCGTGGTGTGTGGCTGCAGTGGCTGTGAGAGCCCTGTGCTGTGTGGGGACTCTCATCCCTTACCCCCACTATGCTCCTTGTCACACTGTGCTGAAGGGTGGGTGCCTTGAGGATGAAATTATTTTTGAATTTATGGTTTTGGTGAAAGAAAGTAACTGGAAATATTTAAGTTATTTGTTTAAAAGTCATGAATGCCAATGTTTTAGTAGATTCTCATAGCTACCAGAATGTCCCTTACCAATTCATCCCTGATGGCAGAAGGTGACTGGTTGACCAGAGAATTAGGGTGGGTAGGGAGGTGTGACTTTGAGAGTTCCTTCATGCCAGCCAGGAATATTTTTCCACAAAGTTCAGTGTATGTGTCTGTCTATTTTCTGTTTGTGTGTCTCACTCTCTCATACTCACTCTTTCTAACCTTGATGCTACCCTTTCCCTTTCTATGACAACTCAATTGCTATTTCTTATAATTTACATTATCCAGTTCACATAAAGTAGATACATCTAGGGTGTTCTCCTGTATAAAAATAGGAGTTTAGTTTTTTTCTTTTCTGCTATTTGAAAATGTGAGGGCTTTTTTCGCCCTATGAAAGCACTTAATGCCCTCGGCTACTATGCATAGTGACATAAGACACTTTACACAGAATAATTCAAAAAGAAAAGCATTTTTATAGTCTGCCCTGTTGGTAGGCAGTTCATAATAATATCATAATAATAATAATCACAACAAACAGCTTCCACATCTACAATCTTTGATTGGTGGGAACAGAAACTGCAAATTTAAGTCCCTTGCTTATAATTCTCTGCTTTGTCAGTGACAGAGGAAAGGCAGAGTCTGAGTTCTTCCCTGCCCTGGTTCACATTCTTGAAAACTGCCCCAGAGCTCAGGGAGGGTGACCCAAGTCTAACGTGTCTTCCTCACATTGTGTGTAAGTGCAGAGCTAGTTAAGACAGACTGGTGTCCCTGTCACCTTCATTTGTGTTCTTCTGAACCCACTGACATGAGAGGACCTTCCTTAGATCACCTTTCAAGTCCACTTCACCTCTCCAAGCTGCCTCCCAAGTCTGTCATTGTGAACTTTTCTCCCTAAGTGTATTTGAAATGGCTGTTACTGGTCCTTCCAGAGCTGAAATAAGGAGAATCTTGTGCCAGACTAGACAGAGGGCTCCTTGTTGCAATGAGGCCCCAGATGATGGATGTGCACACACTCCTTTAGTCACTCACTAAATGTGTTTTGAGTACATGCAC
This sequence comes from Equus quagga, assembly GCF_021613505.1. NCBI lineage: Eukaryota > Metazoa > Chordata > Mammalia > Perissodactyla > Equidae > Equus > Equus quagga. Next base: position 50,807,085 of record NC_060274.1, on the reverse strand, counting down.
TACGTGCTAAGCACTGTGCTTAGCATAAGGGCATACAGTGGTGGTAAAAAAGATGCAGCCCCTGCCTCTGGACTCCTGAAGGACGGGGAGGCAGAGTGACTAGGCAGTGGTAACTTCTAACCTTTGGTCTTATAGAGAAACGTGGGAGCTTATAGAACCCAAAGTTAAAAATTGTGAAGTTTAAAGTCCTTTTTCTCTCATCTTATAAATTCAGATTGGCTGTGGGACTCTAGCAAAAATACAATGTGAGTTTTCCATTTTATCTGCCTTGTACCTTTTCAGTTGACCTTTAATAAACTTTTAGTTTCCTGTAATACATTCTCTCTTTTTTTTTTTTAAAGACGACTTTTAATGTCTTGGGAAAATATTTTTAAATGATGTGAAGTAATGTTTTTCTGTCTGCTGTTTCTTCTTTGTGGAGGAAAAGTTGATGAGTGGGAAGGTGGGCTGGCTACTTATTAGAGGCCCATAAAGATTATTATTATTAGTGGAAATAAAAGGAGAGAGCTTGCACTGTGTATGTAACCAACAGAGATGTTTTATTAATTCTCTTTGATCTATCGTAGACAAAAAAGGAGAGAAAAATCATACAGTCATAGGGTCTCAGGGCTAGATGGGATCCTAATGGTCATCCCGTCTGAGCCCACCTCTCAGCTGCTATGTCAGTACCCTTATGTTGATCCATATCCCCAAATTGGCCAGTCTGTCACCAGAAGCTGCAGTGAAAGCGCAGCCAGCTCCAAGGTAACCTGTGCCATCATTGGGCAACTCTGCCCCGGCTTTCTGCTCCTGAGGCTTCTTCAAACTGGAGAAGCATGTGATGAGGCAAAAAGAGGAAAAAGCATGTTTTTCCCCAGGTTCAGTTAATAAAGACTGGCAATGCTAATGCTAATTTTCCATAAAAGGAAGTCCAGTATTGAGTTTGACAGTTTATTATACATCTCTATAGTATCTTACTCTTGGAATTAAAAGCAACTTGTCTACATTCTAAATCACTGTCAAAGATAGTAATAAAAGGTTTTTTTTAAAAAAGACAAAACAGGCTAGTTGAGAAACACTGAGGAAACATAAGCAAAATATGATGACAAGGGAAGTTTATGTACGATATATACATGACAGTGACTCTAAATGGGTCGAAAGATCATCAAGTTGTGTTAAAATCAAATACAATTATATACTACTTTAAAGAGAGACAGCTGAAGAGTGGAACAGAAAAGTAATAGGAATTCACGAGGGATGTTTAGCTGAGAAGTAGTGTGATAAAAGGTGACTTGATAGCCACGTGGGAGAATTTTTGTAGAGAATCACCAGTGGAAGAGGCGGCACCAGAGCTGGCTGTTGCCGTGTTAGTAGGAGACAGTGGTGTCTGGATCAGGGTGGTGGCAGGAAGTCTGTGGCAGTGGATCAGGTGTGGGGTCCATCTGGGCTTGGGGCTGACAGGACTTACTGAAAGGTTCAAGTGAAGAGAGGGACCCAATCTCTTTGTGACTCAGATTTCTCTTCTGAGAGAGGATAACAGTGTGTTGGGAGGATCAATAGACACTTCTAAAGTGTCTAGTTCTTGCTACTCAAATATGAGCTGGAGACATAATGCATCCTGGGAGCTTGTTAGACGTACAGACTCTCCCATGGCCCCCTAGACGTGCTATATGATAATCTGCATTTTAACAAGATCCCCAGGTAATGCAGAACAGTACATGCACAGAGGAGTGCTAGATATTTGATAAACAACAAAAGAATGGGCAGTGGTGGCAATAGTAATCTCATACAGGCTTAAGCACCTTAACTGGTTAAGAACCCTTGAGAGATCTGGAGGACTGGAGTAGAATTTAATCCTTATCTCTGTCAGGGCAATATGATCACTGTCGCTCTTTGTGCCTCGTGCTCCAGGATATGTTCTGTGGAATACCCCTAAATTCTTTTTATTAGAATGGTCATTTTGCTTCGGTTTTAAGAAATTGGCAAAAGTAAGCAAAACTGTTCTCTTCACTCAACTTCTGATTTATACAGCCACGAGCGACAAAATGAAAACTTTTGGTGGGAGGGTTTTATTTCCTCCTTAGCTTGCTCACAAAGCATGCTCCTGCCTTTTCTTGTGGAATGTTAGGCCCTGGTATGCATTTGTGTCTCAGCAGGATTTCAAATGTATAATCTCTATAAATCCTGACAGGTCAGCCTGAAAGGGCAGGTACCTAATATAGACACACCTTTAATTCCTTCCTCCCCTCCTCCCAAAGAAGCAGTAGAAGCAGGCTCATTTGGGGTGGATCATACGTGCAGGAGGAAATGCAGAGTCACTTTTCCTCCCAGCTCCCTGCCTCTGGCTCTAGTGTGACCAGTCTGTTGTGTAGCATTCAAGAAATAATCCATGATTTTCCTAACATAGACACATATAAAAAGGAAGTCTTGGGGCTGGCCCAGTGGCATAGTGGTTAAGTTTACATGCTCCATTTTGGCGGCCCAGAGTTCACTGGTTCGGATCCCAGGCACAGACCTATGCATGGTTCATCAAGCAGTGGTGTGGCAGGCATCCCACATATACAATAGAGGAAGATGGGCACAGATGTTAGCTCAGGGCCAGTCTTCCTCAGCAAAAAGAGGATTGGCAGTGGATGTTAGCCCAGGGCTGGTCTTCTTCTTCCTCTTCAAAAAAGGATGTTTTTAATACTGATAAAAATAATTTTGTATAATGAAGATGTAACTTGAGTCATGTATGAATAACTTCAAAGTATATAAAACAAAAACTTAGAAATAATAGAAAAGAATGGTGGAGACTGTATGTGGCCAATGCATTACTATTAATCTGAACAGAATATAAAAATGAGCAGAGTATTTAAGAGAATTTATCCAATTTTACACTACCAAGGAAATCTGAATGAGTTTACAAAAGCAGAAACCACTTACCTCGGGGTCTGGACTAGGATGCTCTGGGTTCCGTTTCTAACTTCATTCCTCTCTAGCAGATCTTGGGAATGTGACTCAGTTTCTCTAACCCTCAAGCTCATACCTGTGAGGTTGAGATAATGAGAGACTTTCTTCAGGTAATTGCATGTGAGATAATTATTATGCAGTGCTCAGCACAGGGCCTGAGACAACACTCCACGCATGGCAGTAATTGCTACTACTACTAGGACTAAAACTTGTAGATTTAGGAAATCTATAAATGAACAAATAATCTGCACCCACTTGGAAATCAAAGAATACTCCCCTAAATTATTCGTTGAATAAGTAAAAAGTAGGAGTTGAGGAGAACACTGAGGTCCTGATCTTCTCCCTCCACCCTCATTCTAAACCTGCCCTTCCCAGTCTGCCCATCTCAATAAATGGCAGCTCTGTTTTTCCAGGTGTTCAGGGTTAAAAGCCTTGGAGCCGTCTTGACATTTTCTCCCATCTCCATCTCCACTGCTGCCACCTTTTATTCAGATTGTCACAAGAGCCTCCTAACTAGTCATCTTGCTTTCCCATCCCCCTGCTTCATTCTATTTCCAGCAAAGGAGCCACAGTCAAAAAAAGAAGTCAGAGCCTCTACTCACAAGTCTCCAAAGGCTACCCACCTTGCTTACAGTCAGAAGCCCTTAGAGTGGCCAACAAGGCCCTTCTCCATCTCTTAGCCTCTCCCCCTCCCACTGCTCTTCTGTTGCCACCTACCTCTCCTATTGCTCATTCCACTCTCACCACACACTGGCCTCTTGCTTTTTCTTAAACCTTCCAGGCTGCTGTGTTAGTGCCTTCTACACTGTGATTCCTTCTGCTTGAAAGGTTCTTTCTCCATCTACAGCCTCCCCCAACCTACACATGGCATGCTCCTCCATCACCCTCCCCCACACACTTACTCATGGTGGGCTCCTTCATTTCTTTCAGGCCTTTCACCTTCTCATGAGACCCTCCCTGTGGACACAATGGAAAATTGCACTTCCTTTCCTCCCTTGTTTTCTCTTTTTCCAACCTCCCTGCTTTATTTTTATCTTGAGCGCTTAACATCAATTAATATACTATATATTTTTGCTGTTTACCTTGTTTGTTGACTCTCTATACTGCAAGCACCATAAGGACTTAAGATTTTCTGTTTTTGTTATTGCTGTGTTCTGAGTGCCTGGAGCAGTGCTGGCACACAGTTAGAACTCGATATTTGTTGAATATATAAGTGAATAAAGGAATCAATGAAAATATTAATACAAAAACATATGCAATGCATGTAAGCTGACTTTTAGAAGTAAATTCATAGCCTTATTCTTTGTTAAAAGTGTAAAATATGAAAGCAAATGAAGTGTCCTCTCCTTGAAAGAGGTTCATAGGTTAATAAAGACTGCCTCACAGAAGGCATAAGAAGCAAATAATAAAAATTTAAAGTAACTACACAAAACAGAAAAATTGATTTGGAAATCTAACAGTTAGTACCTGGTTAAAAAGCAATAAAATAAATGGCATTACCAGTCCCAACCCTGATAAATCTAATCAATAAAGTATGAAAAAGAAAAAAGAATAATAATAAAACATTACAGATCTAGAGAAGATTAAAAATTACAAAGAAATTTTCATGAAATGGAAAACCTTCATAAGATAGGAAAGTGTACACTAGCAAAGATGCATCACAGCATTGAAAATTTCAATATACCAAAGGCAAGCAAGAGTTTGAAGAAGTTTTCTAAGAATTAGCTTCCAGAGTGTCTGTAAATTCATATAGTTATCTTTTAACCTTTTAAGAAAAAGTTCATTTTAATGCTGTATGAATTAATAAGTATAGAAAATTATGGAAATCTACCTAATTTGTTTTGTAAAACTAGTGTAACTTGGAAACAGACACCAAAATAAGATTATAATTGAATCATGTTCAATGAGCATAAATACAAAAATCCTAGGAAACTGAATTAAACAGCATGTCAAAGAAGTAAACTACCATAACCAAGCATGGGTCTTCCTAAGAGAGCAAGGATAGTTTAATGTTAGGCAATCTATTAAGTTATATCAAAAAGCAATGATTGGGGGGCTGGCCCCGTGGCCGAGTGGTTAAGTTCGCGCGCTCCGCTGCAGGCGGCCCAGTGTTTCATTGGTTCGAATCCTGGGCGCGGACATGGCACTGCTCATCAAACCACGCTGAGGCAGCGTCCCACATGCCACAACTAGAAGGACCCACAACGAAGAATATACAACTATGTACCGGGGGGGCTTTGGGGAGAAAAAGGAAAAAAAAAATAAAATCTTTAAAAAAAAAAAAAGCAATGATTGGCAGAGAATTCTGGAAAGACGACAGAGTAGGAAGCACCAGGAATCTTTCTCCTCACCTAGACAAAAATTGTATTGGCAGAAACTGTCTGAGAACTCTTTTAGAACTCTGAAATCTGTTGAAGGCTTCTAACTTCCAGGGGAAGACTTGTATGGTAAATTGTAGTTATTTTCAGTCAATTTCAGCTCTGAGCACAGTAGCAGCTACCCATCCCCCACCCCAGGCCCCTTGGCAGTCAGCTGTGCATGAGTTCCTTGAGGAGCTTGCACACAGCCTGCAGGAGCTAGGGCCAAAAGGACCCTGTCCTCTAAATTTCAGGGATCTGTGGTCTGATGGTGAATTGCTGCTTCTGATTAAAGAGGCAGGCAGCCACTCTTGTGTCACCTCCCCACCTTGTTGCAAGCCCCTCCCCTTCTGGCCAAAGTGGACTCCAGGGGATTTAAGTGGCCGGTGCCCTTCCTCCTATGTCTTCATTTTTCATTTTTTCCCCTTTTGGAAGCCAGACATTAAAAACTAGGACATTAAAAACAACTACATATACAGGAAAAATTAGAAAGTGATGCCCCATCCCCAGGGAACGGCTCAGAAAAGAGCTGAGAAAGACCTTAAGTTTACAAGTGAGGCTTATCCTCAGCACAAAGACAGCCTACAACAATGAAAAAAACAAAAAACAGTAACAAAACCCAGCAAACCCTGGGGAAAGGGGAGAATCTGGTTTCCAGAGTTACCATATTATTAGATTCAAGTGTCCCTTGTTCAGCAAAAACTTACAGGGCATACAAAGAAACAGGAAAGTATGACCCATTCAGAGAAAAAGTTTAAATGAACAGACTGTCCCTGAAAAAGACATAATGGCACATATGCTAGACAAATCTTTAAAACAACTGTCTTAAAGGGGCTGGCCCCATGGCCAAGTGGTTAAAAGTTTTGCATGCTCTGCTTCAGCGGCCCAGGTTTGCTGGTTTGGATTCCAGGTACAGACCTACTCCACTCATCAGCCATGCTATGGAGGCATCCCACATACAAAATAGAGGAAGATTGGCACAGAGGTTAGCTCAGGGCGAATCTTCCTCTCTCTCTCTCTCTCTCTCTCTCTCTCTCTCTCACACACATACACACACACACACACTGTCTTAAAGATGCTCAAGAAACTAAAGGAAAATGTGGAGAAAGTCAAGGAAATGATGTATGAACAAAATGGAAATATCAATAAAGAGATAGAAACCTAAAAAGATACCAAGAAATTCTGGAGCTGAAAAGTACAATAATGGAAATGAAAAACTCACCAGAGGGATTCAAAGGCAGATTTGAGCAGGTAGAAGAAAGAATCAGTGAACTTGAGATAGGATAATGGATATTATTGAGTCTGAGGAACAGAAAGAAATTTATGCATTTCACTACAAAAGATCAACTAAACACAAACAAAGTAATGCAGGAAATGAGGGACATAAAAGCTCTAAGGCTTATAGGAAACAAATAGCACAATGACAAAAGAAAGTCACTTCTTATCAGTACATACTTTAAAATATTGGTTTAAACTCTCCAATCAAAGGACAGAGATTGGCAGAATGGATTAAAACACATGATCCAACTATACACTGTCTATAAGAGTTTCATTTCAGATCCAAAGACACAAACAGGTTGAAAATGAAGGAAAAGATATTCCATGTGCACAGTAACCAAAAGAGAGTGGGGGTAACTATACTAATAGCAGACAAAATAGACTGTAAATCAAAAAAGGTAACAAAAGACAAAGAAGGATAGTGTATATTAAGAAGAAGTTCAGTGATGTCAACATCTCCATCACGGCAGAGTAAGTTCTTCCAGTAATCAACGCCTTCCAATAGACAATGAAAAGGACATTCATACTCCAACAGAGGACATCCAAACACAACACAAAAAATGTTGGAGAGACCCACACAGCCATACGACGGAGGGTGGAGAGGCTGGAGCCCCCATTGGAGAGGTGGAACAGGGTAAGAGAAAACTTCACTTCCTCCCATAAAGACTGTGATCCAGACACTGGGTAGCCTCAGAGAGGGAAGGAACGGGGGAGGGAATGTTTGTTCACAGGAACATCAAGCACCCCCCAAGGGCCCTTGCAGCTTAGAGGTAAGTCCTCTACTTGGGTGAAAGCTTTCACGGCGGGGTGACCAACACGCCAGGAGAGAAGATAGCGAGAGCAGAGGGAGAAAACCCCAAGAACGCACAGGAGAAAGCGCCCCTTCCCCCACCTACTCAGTGTGGCTTCAGTCCCTGGGATTTTGGCTGAAGGCAGAGGGCTCAGAATACATGGCTCTTGACCCCCACCCAGCGATGATAGGTGGTAACTGCAAGCAAATAACACCAGGATGTGAAAAAACAGAGCCACTCCCTCTAGCAATGTCAAACATTATATTAGATCTCCAGACCAGAGAGAAAAATGACAAGTACCCAGAAATCAGTCCTGAGGACACAAATATGTGATCTAAATGACAAAGGATTCAAAACAGCTATCATCAGAAAACTCAATGAGGTAAAAGAGAATGTAGAGAAACAATTCAATGAGTTCAGGAGCTACTTCACAAAAGAGATTGAAACTAAAAAGAAGAATCAGTCATAAATATTAGAGATGAAAGACACAATGGAAGAAATAAAACCTGGTGCAACCACTATGGAAAGCAGTATGGAGTATCCTCAGAAAATTAAGGATAGATCTACCATATGATCCAGCTATCCCACTGTGGGGTATTTATCCAAAGAACTTGAAAACACAAAGGCATAAAGATACCTGCACCCCTATGTTCATTGCAGCATTATACACAATAGCCAGGACTTGGAAGCAACCTAGGTGCCCATCAAGGGACGAATGGATAATGAAGATGTGGTATTTATACATGATGGACTACTACTCAGCCATAAGAAATGATGAAATCCAGCCATTTGTGACAACATGGATGGACCTTGAAGGTATTATGCTGAGTGAAATAAGTCAGAGGGAGAAAGTCAAATACCATATGATCTCACTCATAAATAGAAGATAAAAACAATGACAAACAAACACATAGCACTGGAGATTGGATTGGTGGTTACCATAGAGGAAGGGGGGTGAGGGCAAAAGGGGTGATTAAGCTCACATGTGAGGGGATGGACTATAATTAGTTTTCGGCTGGTGAACATGATGTAATCTACATGGAATTCGAAATATATTATGTACATCTGAAAATAAACAAATAAATGGAAAAAATATATAAAATAAAAAATAAATTACAAAAAAAGAAATAAAACAAAATATGGATTCCCTGAATGTTCAAGTGGCCACCATAGAGAAGCATATCAGCATAATTGAAGATAGACATGTTGAAATGTGCCAGATAGAGGAGGAGAGAGAAATAAGACTAAAATGAAATGAAGAAAGTCTCCGAGAAATATCTGACTCAATTAGGAAATGCAACCTAAGAATTATAGGTATTCAATAAGGAGAAGAGAAGGAGAATGGAGCAGAAAGCTTGCTCAAAGAAATAATAGAGAACTTCACAAACCTAGGAAAGAAAATCCATGTGGAAGAGGCTGCCAGGTCACCTAAATACATCAATATAAAAAGACCTACTGCAAGGCATGTAGTAGTGAAACTGGCAAAACTGAATGACAAAGAAAAAATACTAAGGGCAGCAAGGCAGAAGAAAATAACCTACAAAGGAATCCCCGTCAGGCTTTCAGCAAAGTTTTCTGCAGAAACCTTACAGGCTAGGAGAGACTGGAATGACATATTCAGATCTTTGAAGGACAAAAACTTTCAGCCAAGAATACTGTCTCCAGCGAAAATATTCTTCAGATATGATGAAGAAATAAAAACTTTCCCAGACAAACATAAGCTAAGGGAGTTCACAGCCACGAGAGCCCTGGCCCAAGAAATCCTCTGGAAGGCCCTCATACCTGGAAAAAAAAAAAAAAAAAAAGGAGAAAGAGGTTACAATGCATGGAGTAAGGAGATAAATAGGTAGACAGAATCAGAGCAGGATAGCAAATACTCAAGTGTAGCATTAAAGACAAAGGGAAGGAAAACACCAAAAACAAAGATAATCTTGTCATTTTAACCACAAACTCATAATACAAGATGGAATAAGATGTGAGAACAACAACTTAAGAGGGGAAGAGGAAAGAGACTGAATCTGTTTAGTCTAAGGAAATTAGAGGCCATCAGAAAAGGGACTATCTTATCCACGAGATTTTGAAAACAAACCTCAGGGTAACCACTGGAAAAAAAAAAAAAAGAACAGAGACATAAATAATAAATAAGGAGAAAACAAAGAAACACAACATAAAAAACTACATAAGTTAATTGGTAGGTCAAAATACACAGGACGAGAAACAAAGGAAATGCAGGTGAACCAGAAAAGGAGTGATCAAATGGCAGCATTAAGCCCTCATATATCTATGATCACCCTAAATGTAAATGGATTGAATTCTCCAATAGAAAGACACAGAGTGGCGAGATTGATTAAAGAACAAGACCCCAAAATATGCTGCCTCCGGGAAACACAGCTCCAGTGACAAACACAAGCTCAGAGTGAAGGGATGGAAGACGACACTCCAAGCTAATGGCAAACAAAAGAAAGCAGGTGTTGTAATACTTATATCAGATAAAGTAGACTTCAAGATAAGACAGGTAAAGAGAGACCAAGAGGGGCAGTATATAATGATCAAAGGGACATTCCACCAAGAAGAAATAACACTTATAAATATCTATGCACCCAACACAGGAACACCAAAGTACTTAAAGCAACTAGTAACAAGCCTAAAAGAAGACATTAATAAGAAAAAGTTCAATACAGCAAGAACATATAACATTTATGTCCCTAATGACAGACCATCAAAATATATAAAGCAAAAACTGACAAGAATTGAAGTGAAAAATAGACACTTGTATAGTAACAGATGGCAGCATCAGTTTATGATAATAGATAGAAAAATTGGACAGAAGATAAGTAGGTAAATAGAGGACTTGAACAAAATAAGCCAAGTAGACCTAACAGACTTATACAGAACACTCTGCTCAATAACAACAGAATACACAGTGTTCTCATGCACATGGGACATTTTCTAGGCTAGACTATATGTTAGGCCAAGGATTAAGTCTCAGTAGATTAAAAAAATCGATATTATACAAAGTATCTTCTCTGATCACGACAGAATGAAATTAGAAATCAATAGCAAAAGAAAACTGGAATATTCACAAAATTGTGGGAATTAAACAACATGCTTTTAAACTAATGGATGAAGGAAGACATCACAAGGGAAACTAGAAAATACTTAGAGATGAATGAAAGCAAAAACACTGTGCAACAAAACTTATGGGACATAGCAAAAGCAGTGCTAAGGGGGGAGGAAATTTATAGCTATAAACACTTAGATTAAAAAAAACAGAAGATTTCAAATTAACAACATAAATTTATAAGTAGAACTAGAAAAAGAAGAATGAATTAAGCCCAAAACTAACAGAAAGAAGGAAATAATAAAGATAAGTAGAGTGATAAATGAAATAGAGAAGAAAAATAATAGCAGAAATCAACAAAACCAAAAGTTGGTTCTTCAAAATGATCAATAAAATTGACAAACCATCAGATGGACTAAGAAAAAAAAATAAGACATAAATTACTAAAATCAGCAGTGAAAGTAGGGACATTACTAGCAGTTCTACAGGAATAAAAAGAATTATAAGAGAGTCCTATGAATAATTGTACAGCAAAAAATTGGATTAACTAGATGAAATGGACAAATTTCTGGAAAGACAAAACCTACCAAGACTAAATCACAAAGAAATAGAAAATTTGAATAGACCTGTAACTAGTAAAGAGATTGAATCAGCAATCAGACAACTCCCAACACAGTAAAGCCCTGGACCTGATGTCTTCCCTGGTAAATTTTACCAAACGTTTAAAGAAAAACTAATAATAATCCTTCTCAATTTTTTCCCAAAAGTTGAAGAGGAAGGGACACTTCCTAATTCATTTTATGAGGCCAGCATTACCCTGATACCAAAGCCAGACAAAGATATTACAAGTAAAGTACAGCTCATTGTCCCTGATGAACAGTGATGAAAAAATCCTTAACAAAATAGTAGTAAACATAACTCAGCAGTATTTTTAAAGGATTATACACCAAGACCAAATGGGATTTATTCTGGAATGCAAGGACGGTTCAACATATAAAATCAGTCAACATAATACTCCACATCAATAGAATGAAGGAAAAAAATCACGTGATCATCTCAGTTGATGCAGAAAAAGCATTTGACAAAATTCAACACTTCTTCATGATAAAAACACTCAACAAACTAGGAATAGAAGGAAACTACATCATAATAAAATCCATATTTGAAAAACTCACAGCTAATATCATAGCTGATGGTGAAAGATTGAAAATTTTTTCTCAGAGGTCAGAAACAAGGCAAGGATACCTGCTTTCACCACTTCTCTTCAACATAGTGCTGGAAGTTCTAGCCAAAGGATTAGGCAAGAAAAAAAAATAAAAGACATCCATATTAGAAAGGAACAAGTCAAATTATCTCTGGTTGCAGCTGATATAATCTTATTTGTAGAAAATTCTAAAGATTCCACAAAAAAACTGTTAGAAATAATAAGTAAATTTAGCAAAGTAGCAGGATACAAAGTCAACATGCAAAAATCAGTTAAATTTCTGTACATGAACAATGAACAGTCTGACAAGGACATTACAAAACCAACTCCATTTACAATTGCATCCAAAAGAATAAAATAATTAGGAATTAAAGGAAATGAAATACTTGTACAATGAAAACTACAAAACATTGCTGAAAGAAACTTTAAAAGATGTAAGTAAATGGAAAAAGATCCAATGTTCATAGATTGGAAGACTTAATATTGTTAAAATGTCAATACTGCCGAAAGCAATCTATAGATTCAGTGTAAACCCTATCAAAATCCCAATGATGTCTTTTATGGAAATAGAAAATGCATTCTAAAATTCATATGGAATCTCAAAGGACCCCAAATAGCCAAAAAAATTCTTCAAAAAGAAGAGCAAAATTGGAAGACTCAGACTTCCTGGTTTCAAAACTTACTACCTGGCTACATTAATCAAAACAGTGTGGTATTTGCATAAAGACAGATGTGCAGACCAATAGAATAGAATAGAAAGCCCAATAATAAACCCTCACATATATGGTCAAATGATTTTCAACAATAGTGCCAAAGCTGTTCAATGGAGAAAGAATAGTCTTTCCAACAAATGGTGCTGGGAAAACTGTATATCCCCATGCAAAAGATGAACCCTTACCTAACACTATGTATAAGAATTAATGCAACATAGATCAAGGAGGGGGCCGGCCCCATGGCTGAGTCGTTAGGTTCACGTGGTCCCCTTCAGTGGCCCAGGGTTTCACTGGTTCAGATCCTGGGCACGGACCTATCACCACCCATCAAGCTATGCTGGCACAGCATCCCACATAGCAGAACTAGAGGGACCTACAACTAGAATATACAACTACATAGTGGGGGGCCTTCAGGTAAAGAAAAGAAAAAGTAGGCAAATTGGACTTCAGGAAAATTTAAAAAATTTGTGCATCAAAAGACACTACCAATAGAGTAAAAAGGCTACCCCCACAGTGGGACAAAATATTGGCAAATCATATATTTGATAAGCAATTAACATCCAGAATATATAGAGAACTTCTAAAACTCAACAGGGTGGTCTAGTGGTTAAGATTCTGCGCTCTCACTACCATGGCCTGGGTTCGTTTCCCATTCAAGGAACCATAACACCCATCTGTCAATTGTCATACTGTGGCAACTGCGTCTTGCTGTGATGCTGAAACCTATACGACTGGTATTTCAAATTCCAGCAGGGTCACCCATGGTGGACAGGATTTAGCAGAGCTTTCCAGACTAAGACAGACTAGGAAGAAGGCCCTGGCCAATTTAGAAAGATTGTTCATGGAAATCCTATGAATAGCAATGGAGCATTGTCTGATACAGCACCTGAAGGTGAGAGATGTTGTGCAAAAAGACCAGGCAGGATTCCACTCTACTGTACACATGGTTTCTAGGAGTCAGAATCTACTTGACGACACTAACAACAACAAAAAATCAAACAACTCGATTCAAAAATGGGCCAAGGACTTGAATAGACATTTCTCTAACGAAGATATGTGTACAAGCACAAGAAAAGATGCTCAACATCACTAATCATTATGGAAATGCAAATCAGAACTATGAGATAACCACCTCATAGCCATTAAGATAACTACTGTAATCGAAAAGCAGAAAACAAGTGTTAGCGAGGATGTGGAGAAATTGGAACCCTTTTGCACTGTGGGTGGGAATATAAAATAGTACAGCCACTGTGGAAAGAGAATGGCAGTTTCTCAAAAAATTAAAAATAGAATTACCATATAATCCAGCAGTTCCACTTCTGGATATATGCCCAAAAGAATTGAAAGCAGAGTCTTGAAGAGATATTTGTACACCCATGTTCATAGCAGCAGTGTTCACAATTGCTAAAACGTGGAAGCAACCCAAGTGTCCATAGAGAGATGAATGGTTAAGCAAAAGGTGGCATATACATACAATGGAATATTAATTCAGCCTTAAAAAGGTAGGATTTCTGACATGCTACAACATGGATGCCCTTGGAAGATCCTGTTCTCAGTGAAATAAGCCAGTCATAAAAAGACAAATATTGTGTGATTCCATTTATATGCAGTACTTAGAGGAGTCAAAATCACAGACAGAAAGTATAATGGTGGTTGCCTGGGACTGGGGGGAATGGATAATAGAGGGTTATTGTTTAATGGATATAGAGTTGCAACTTTACAAGATGAAAAGAATCATGGGGATGTATCATGGTGATGGTTGCACAACAATGTGAGTGTATTTAATACCATTAAATTGTAAACTTAAAAATGGTTAAGATGGTAAATTTTATGTTTTGTGTATTTTATAACAATAAAAAATGCAAAAAAAAAAAAAAAAAGCAATCAGTATCCTAGTATATCCTGAGAAGGCTGTTGATAAAATTCAATATGCATTCCTTATCAAAACTCTTTTAAAGCTGGTAATATAGTGTAAACTATTAATGTAACTAGTAACGTAAGGCTTTTCCTTAAAATAATAAAGACGTGTGAGTGTTCCTTGAGAGTCCTTGAAGGCAAGACAAAGTCCTCAATTATACCTCCAATGTTACCACCTGTGCCTTTTGAATGGAAATGTTCAGTAAGTAATTGCTGAATGAACTAAATTTGTACTCTAGACATACTGCCAACATCCTATTTACTGCAACAGTAAAAGTATTCCCATTAAAATTAGGATATTTAGTATCATCAATACTTAACATTTTTCTAGAATTTCTGGCTAAAATATTAACATGAAAATAATATTTAACCATTAGGTAGGAGAAGCAAAACTATCTCTATTTATAAACAATATGTCGTTATATGCCTAAAAAAAAGTCCTAGAGAATAAACTGAAAAATACTTTTAGTAGCTGAGACAGTTTAGCAAAATGAATAGTCACACGTTGCTTAATAACGGGGATACCATCTGAGATATGCATCGTTAGGCAATTTCCTCATTGTGGAAATCTCATAGAGAGTACTGAGGGAAACCAAATTTGCCACCCCAAAATGTGTCTCTTTAACATGAGGATTACTTTAGGCTGATTATTCTTAAGAAGCAAAAGACTGAGAGAGTTTTTCTTGTTACCTCCCCCTTAACTCCCTAAAAGAATTCAAATAAAAAGAAACCTGTCTCAGGAAGCAAGCTATCACCTTAGCATAACATGAACTACATGGTAGACAAGGAGGAACTTAGAAAAACCTGTTTCTTGGGCTCCCCTCTGTGTTCTTCTGTTTCTGTGTAGCCAAACACTTGTTTTCTAAACCTTTGCTCCTTTTCACCTATGTGTGACTTGCCTTCCTTCCCTTTGAAGTCCCTCATTCTCCCCACCCCCAACACCTTCTTTTTTCTTTAGCTGAGAATGGTATTTAAGGTGAGGGCTTTGACTGTTTTGGCAAGTTGCTTGGTTTTCCTGTGTTCCTCCTTGGGTTCAATTAATTTGCTAGAGCAGCTCTCAGAACTGAGAGAAGCATTTTACTTGCTAGATTACTGGTTTATTATAAAAGTATATAACTCAGGAACAGCCAGATGGAAGAGATGCATAGGATGAGGTATGGGGAAAGGGGCATGGATCTCCCATGCCCTCTCTAGGAGCCACTCTCCCCAAATCTCCACGTGTTCACCAACCCAGCAACTCTCTGACCCCAATCCTTTGGGGTTTTTATGGAGGATTCAATACATAGGTATGATTCAGTAAATCATTGATCATTGGTGACTGATTCAACCTCTAGCCCTTCTCTCCTGGGGGGACAGGGCAGGGGGAATGCCAGTCCCACCTTTCTAATCACGTGGTTGATTCTCCTGGCAGCCAGCCCCCATCCTGAGGGGTAGTCCAAAAGTCACTTCATTAACACCAGAGACACCTCTATGGCTCTCATCACAGGAAATTACAAGGGTTTTAGAAAGAGCTCTGTGCCGGAAATGGGGATGAAGACCAAACATATATTTCTTATTATAAATCACAATATCACCCCATCTCGTTCCTATCCCTTTTCTGTCCCCATCCCATCCCATCCCCAGATAATACAAATGCAGTGCAGATTGGCATCCTAGACACTTAATGCTGAGGAAACAGAAGGTGCAGCTGTGTGGCTGCCATTGTTTCTCTCACCTCTCCTGATCCTGTCTCTTTGCCTGCTGGAGAGGCTGTCTTCCTGTAACTCCAGCTTCTTCATAGAATGCTCCATATATTTCCTTTCTCTAACTGAGCCATATACCATAAACCTTCAGAATTGAAGAGCTAGTTCTCTTATCCTATGTTCCACCCCTGTCAGGTAAGGGGATAGTGCTGGTGTCCCCTTGGCTCCTGCCCATCGCTTTTATATTCTTCTCCCCCTGTGTGTAGAGTCCTCACCACACTGAATCCCATACCAGTTGACTCTGTCACTCTTTGTCACTATTTTGCTACCATCTGTGATCATCTCTTCTGTGAGGACTTTGGAATCCATCTGCTCAAATAACCTGTACCCTGTTTTACTCAGCATTGAGGCTGTCTGCCATGAGCACCCTGTTCCTCCTTCCCACACAACCGTGGCTCGCTGGTGCTTCTTCTTGACATACTCTTTGCCCATTGGACACAACATTTCAGTTGCCCTCCTGTGCACCAGGCTCTTTGCTAGGCAGTGGGGTCCAAATTTGGAACGAGACCTTATAAAGCTCCCTGCCCTCACTGATTTATATTCTCCCCTAGAAATCCTCTCACTTATAGGATGTCCCCACACCCTATAAACGTGCTCCAGGCATTTCCCATCTTTAGCAATACATCTTCCTTTGCCTTGCATCCCTTTTGCTGCCACCTATCCACTTTATCCAGTCTTCACCCCTCTCCTGGAGTAGCTCTTTGCCCACTGTAGTTGGAGTTTTATACCTACCATTGTACTAAAACTATTGAGTAAAGGCATAAAAATCCCAAATGCCACATCCATTAAAAATGCGCAGTTCTTATTTTGATCTCTCTTCCACTTTGTGGAGTACAAATCCCATCTTCCTTCTTAAAAATTCTCCTTTCCTTTTGCTGCCATGACACAACTCTTACTTCACTATTTTCGCTGTTTTTTCCCAGTCTCCTTTGCACCCTTCTCATCTACCTTAAATGTTTTGTGTTCTTTTCCCATGTTGAATGTTGTTCTCACAATTCTCTCCTCAGCCGTTGTCTTTTCTCCCTCCCTGCACACTTCCTAGGTGGTTTTAACTACACCCATGTCTTTGTTACCACTTCTACACAAAGGGCTCCCAGGGCTGCCTCAGCTCCAGCAGGTCCAGCGTGGAACTTCCGTCAGCCCGCCCTTCTCCTGTGCCCCTGTCTTGCTTGGTGGGCCCCATTATGGAAACCAGAAACCAGGGTCTTTTCTATTTAGACCTCTTCTCCATCCTCCAGCATTCCATGTCAAGTTGGTCCCCAGGTCTTTTGGTTATACCTCCTGACTAACTCTCTCATTCTCTCCTCCTCGTTTCTTCTCTCATATTCAAATTCTTCTCTCATATCATGTCTTTCCTGGATAATTACAATAGCTTCTTCTAAAAAAACCTTTAACTTTTTATGTGTATGAAATATAAAGGGATCCAGAGGTAAATAAAACATAATTTCTGCCCTTGAGAAACTCATGGTCATGGCTGGTCATAGGCTTGTAAATAAATATGTCCTAAGGCAGCAGGAAGAAGCACCAATAGAGACAGGTGCTGTCGGGCTGCACAGGGGCTGGATGCAGTGATGGTGATAAAGGTGGCATCTCTGGCTGATTGCTTTAGTGACACCCTGGAGTGCATTTCTGACCTTATGTTTCTGTTCTACATTCTCTCCTTCAGCACATTTGTAGACTTCCAAGAACTGACTTATGTCAGCTTTAGAGGTTTGAGACAACTTGCACACCTTGGTGGGCATCTTTCCAGGAATCAAACCTTTATTCACTTAAACTGTGGCAGAGGGGAATTTGCAAAAAAAAAAAGCCCTACACAATATTTATACAGGATGGCTTTTATGATGCTCTGAATATCTCCCTGTGTTAAATGAGGCCTAACTCAGACTTGAGTCTCCTCACAAAATTAGCTTGGCCCAGGAAACACCCAAAGCTCCCAGTTTCTTTCCTTGATTATTTATATGGTCAGAATTCTCTAGTGTTATCAACATGATCGGAGTAAAGTGATCTAAAAAATTGGCTCCAAAGCAGCAGCATAGATATTTCTACCCATTAAAATGAGAATTGGGGCTAGACTTAGGGCAGGATGACCGGCCTGTTCCCTCCCATCACCTTGTGAGCCCATTGGACCCCCATGTCCTGCATCCTGGCCTGAAGGTGGGGAGCCAGCTTACATGTCATAGCCTCACCCTGGAGAAGAGAGTCTCCAGCAGCATCAAGGGGAAACAGAGACTCCATAGACCCGTCAACCTACTGTAGAGGAGGAAAAACTATTCCTCTGCCCTCTAGGTCCTTGTGTCTATTCTAATAATTAAATTGACGTGAGACAGAATAACAGGGGAAAACCAAACAAAGTTTAATAACATGTATACATGGGAGAAACCCAGGAAAACTGAGTAACTCACCAAAATGGCAGAAGCCACCACCTTAAATACCATCTTCAGCTAAAGACAAAGGAGGATGTTGGGATGTTGGGTGTAGTGGTTTGGGACTTCAAAGGGAAGGAAGATAATTTACCTGGAGATGGAAAAGCAAATGTTTAAAAGACAAATGTTTGCTGGGCCATCTATAGACACTAGGACCCAAAAGAGATCTTTTGATAAAATCACCCTTGCTACATGCCTTCCTGTCTACCACACCTAGAATTATCTATGGTGATAGCTCCTTTCTGGGACAGAGCCTTCTATCTTAAATTCTTTTAGCTAGTTAGGGGGAAGGGCAAAGTTTCCTTTAGAGTCTATTTGTCTTTAAAAATAATCAAGCCAAAGAGATGCATTTTGGGATGGCAAATTCTGATTCCCCACACTGCTCTGCTGGCATCTGTCCCTTAGGTTGTCTCCCTATCTTTGAACTTGGGCTCATCTGAATGACAGGTAGTCTCCATCCTGATAAAATGCAAGCCAGCAGGTGGGAATGGAGGCAGTACTTTAGAAATGTTCTTCAGCAAACCGTGTTCTGAGAGGGCTTGTGAAGCAGCCAGTGACAGTTCTGGCTGAGAGGAAACCAGGGTCCTTTTCCCAGTTCTTCCATAGTTAGCTGTGGATTGACTTCCCTTATGGGATCGTGAGTTTTCTTGACTCTAGAGTGTGCATGGCCCTCCTGGTTGGAGATTTGTTCAGCACGCACTGCCCCAGCTTTTCACAGAGCTGCCTTGGTTATCATTCAGGCTTCGATCAGCGACATCCATGCCACTGCCCTGTACCAGGCCTGATTCTATTAAGTCCTTCCTGTCACTTAGCCACCCTCGTGATTTTGTGTGTGCTGTCAGTCGTCTGCATCCCAGGAGAGCAGAAGCTCCATGAAGCCGAGGACTTGTGTGTCACTCGTTTGTCCCTTATCCCAGGTGGCCACTGTGTCTGGGCATGTTGGCCCTTGAGTGAATGATTGGGGTGGTGGTCTCCACAGCCCCTGTAGCCTGGCCGTGCTCTGGGTATGATGGGCAGTGGGTTTTCTCTGCTGTGCTCACATGTACTGGTCTGTCTTTCAGGATCCCAGCAGCCGGGGCTGCCGTATTACAGTGACCCTGGAGGACTGGGGATGAATCCTGCCGGGAATCCCATGGCGATGGCTTTCCAGGTCCAACCCAACTCACCCCAGGGAAGCACAGCCTACCCACCACCCCCTTCCTACTGCAACACTCCCCCACCCCCTTATGAACAGGTGGTGAAGGCCAAGTAGCAGGAGTGCTGCCTGACACCTGCCTGTGCGACAGTTGCCAGGGAGAGGTGCTGTCACTCCACCTTCCCTGTCCTCATCAATGTTCACTTCCAGGAATGGTCTTATGAACTACTGAGGGAAAATTCCTCTTTGATCTCTTCAAAGCAAGCACAGCTCCCTTTCAAGTTTTCTATGGAGGACCAATATTTGAAATCACCCTCTGTCTCCTCTGCTCCTTCCGTTTCTGATATAATCTGTGCTCTGGCAGAGTGTGGACAGTCTCCAAGGGTCAGCTCCTTAGAGTGGCATACCCAGATCCTTAGGAGAGAGAGACCAAGAGGAGGAGTCAGGGCAGAGCCGGTGTGTGTGGGTAAGCACAGTGAGCACATGGAGGGGGCCAGGTGCTCCTCCCAGGCAAGCTTCTTCCCACCAGATGGAAAGGCCCTGCACACAGCCAGCAGCCTGGCAGAAAGAGGCCCCATGGGGTCAGCTGTTTGAGCCTGTTGTCCTGTCAGTCTTCCTCTTCAAGCAGCTGTTAGAGAGACATTTGGTGGAGAAGAAGCCTCTTAGCCCTTTTCTATCTCCACTCACTTACTGAAGAGGAGAGAGGCTTCCCGTCTGCACAGCCAGGGTGGGAGAGCTCTATGTATGGCTTTCCCTTCAAGTGGATGAGGATCCAGAATCAGGCCAAGTTGGATGTCTCCGGCTATTGGAAAATCACTAAGGAAATTTATTTAAATGGGAAATGGCTTCCTGCCCCAAACTGGAACACTGCATTTTATGAGCTCTTGGTCAGACTTGGGGGGAAAAAAACATTTCCCCCTTTTTAGTTCATTTATGGAAGCTCGTGTAGAGTTCTGTCCTTCCAGGTCAGTCTTGAGTGTGTCTTCCCTAGATGTCAGCAGCTCCCTGGTCTTTGACCAAGACCAGAGGTCTCCACTCTCTTCCCTGAGGCAGCTCTGGTGCTGGATTTTGATGGACACTTTCAAAGCAGAAAGGCACATCTGAGAAGTCTTATCACCCCTGGGAGAGAAGTGTCGCAGCAGGGCTTCAAGCCTGCTGTTGGATAGGCCGGGACCTTGGTTTATTTGATCTCAGCAGGTGTGCGTTGCACTCTGAAGAGGAGCAGCTTGCTGAGAAAAAGACAGGAAAGCTAAATCCCAGGACTGCAGGTAAATTTCTTCAAAAAGTGCTGAATTGATTTCACTGACAACTTAATCAAAATTAGAATAAAGAAGATGTGGTTGGAAATGCACATGGTGGCTAAGAAACATATCTCCTCCCAGGATCTTACAAGGAGTCACCAGGGTTGCTGACAGTGAGCAAGGAAGTCCTGTTCCTCTGAGTAGTGAGTAGTACTGATAGTGTATTTAAACCCAGACCAAGACCTGACCGGTGACGTGTAGAAGGTGAAGCAGCATAGCCAAGACATGTAGGTCCTGGTACGTGTGTAGTATTAGGATGGGCAGCGGGGAGGGGAGAGGCGAGGGACTGATGGGGGGCTTGTTTTTAAATGAACGAATCCTAATCAGAGCCTCTTGAGAAATTGCTACTCTTTGAACTTGAGCATCTGGACATCTCGCTGGAGTGGATACTGAGTGCTTTTCATCCCCCAGACTAGAGTCTTGGTGTGCCTGCTCTGCTGGGACACCTATATATGGAGTAGGGATGAGGAATCAGAATGGGGCTGTGGTGACCACTCAGACCTACCTTCTTCTAAGGATGGAGAATCTGGGAGCCTCCTGGGGAATTCCATGAGAAATGCTTGGAGCCAAAAGAACACTCTTGTGCACACAGATGCTGCTGCCGGTGTCTCTGAGCACCCTCATGTGACCTCCAACTCCTCTCCCTGAGTGCAGTACCTTCCCACACTCAGGTCCTTGATTTCAGATGAGACGACAAAGCACAACATTTGCTGTTTACAACCAAACATGGATCCAAAAAGTTTCTCTTCCCCCAGGTCATTTGTTTTGCATTTTTAACTTCAATTTCTCCCTTTAGTTGTTTTAATAAAGAAGCACACTAAGAGCTGCCCCTGAAAGTGGATCAGGGTGCTGCTGAATAGGCACCCAAATGTCCATTACTAAGTTTTGTTTACCTTTTTGATAGCAAATGATGTTATGAGACTGAATGATTTAGGTAGTGCTCCACAATTTCACATTCCCATGTGTGTAAGATAAATTTTGTTTTCCCTTGCACCTGGGTGAGAACCTGCTACAGTGAACACATACTGTGTGTGGAAATCTCATGTGTGATGACATTTTCCTGTCGTCTCGTCTCCTCCGTGCCGTTGGTGGATTATGCCCCCCTCTTAAAGTGAGTCCAGCTCCTGGTGTGTTGGAGTCCCATAGAGTCAGTGGTTAGGAGTGAACTTGGAGCAGATCTGTGCATGTTTTTCCTCTGCAACATGTGGCTCATTTCTCTTTTTTGTTCTCTTTCGATAGGGTCCTGTTTCCTATGTATGCAAAATAAAAATAAATTTGGGCATGTGCTTTGATTGTTTTGCTGGGGAGTGGGAAAGAGGGTAGAGATGAAGTTTCTAATAAGGAAGAGTGAGTGGGGGTCATTAGTTCAGTTGGGTTAGGGGTAGGAGTGAAGTGGCGTTCTCCCAATCTCAGGAGAACTGGAAATTAGATGCTATCAAAGAATATAAGGAACTTTTGGTTCACCAACACATTAAAAAAATCTAGCTAAGGAAGAAATTATCCAAAGCTGGTAGGAAGACAGAAGCATTAATTAGGTAAACCGACAGCTAATACTGACATTAGTTAACCTGGGGCCTGGATCTGTCTTCCATAGGTGGGTGACCCTTCACTTTAAAAGCTAGCTCTGCCTGGTCAAAAACTGTATTTCTCTCACAGAATATAGCTGCTATAGTTAGGCTGCATTTAAATGAATCACTAATTGAAATAATGTTTATAAAGAAGCATTTTATAATTTGCTGTCTTAAAACAGGACAGGAAATAAGCCAGAAGAGGTCAGTCAGTTTGCTCATGGTAAAACAGAGCTAATCTGGACACCCAACCTGGTCAGCTTTCCCCAGTAAGGTAGAAGCAGGGTCATTTACAAGTCAGAGGTCATGACTTGCGATGGCAAACTGAGTGTTCGCTTTTATCTCTCCTTCCCAAATTTCATTGAACTTCAAGAAATCTCTATCAGCTCACAAGGCAAAAAAGTATGAGAACAGGAATTTTGAGTAATTTCTGAAATAGAAGATGGCAGTTGGGACTGAATGATGGAGAAAACAGATCTGAGAAGATGGAATTTGAAAATGCAGAGAAGGCGGCTGGGGAGGTGATAGCTGTCGAACTCCATGCGAAGGCCCAGAGAGCAGGAGTGGACCGTGGGCAGATGCCAGAAAACAACTATGCCATAGATGCATGTTCCCCACCCCTGATCCCCGGCTGCAGGAATTGACCCTGAAGCCCCCTTTCTTGCAAAGGGAGTGCTCTGTGTGGGAAAGTGCTGGGAGGTGGGCTGTTGGCATCATTATTTAATTTTAAAAAGTGGGTTAGACATTTTCTAATCAGTCAGAACGTTTATAGTCTGGGCTCTCATAGCTTTCCTGTAGCCCCTGGGTCGTAATCCAAGGTCATAGGGAGATCCTGTGCAAAATGGAAACTCAAGGACTTGAGAGAAATGACCCAGTGACCAGCACCACAAATCCCTCCCTTGGAAGTTTTCTCTGGCATTAGAGGAAAACAGCTCAGCCAAGTGTTCTCCTGACTTAGATTACACCAGCCTTTCAACCCAGTCGCCCAGGCACCTCTCAGCTAAAATGATCGTTAATAGTTTGAATTCTTAATTTCTAACATTCTTTTAATGCCAAAGATGAGAGTACCAAGTAGATGTGAGGGCAATCCTTGCAGGCATAACTATCCCTTGTGGTGTCTTGGAAAGACCGTTGGCTCTGAAGATGGACAGCCTTGCTCCAGTCCTGAGTCTGCTGTTGGTTAGGGCAAGTGAGTTAAGTCTCAATGACCCAGATGATCTCAAGTCTCAGTTTCCTCAACTATAAAATGGGAACTATACTACCTGCTGATTATAATAGGCTTGTATCAGGCACATTTGGATACTCAACAAGTGTTAATAATACTCTGCTCTCCCTCATTCCACATTTCTCTGAGCAAGAGAAACTTAAGCACAGTGGCAAGAGGAAGTGAATTCCCACCCAATCCTTTGCCCATCTGTCAGGATACAAGATACATGGTGTAAGGGGAGAGAATCTCCTTTGAATACATCCTCCATGTATTCTTCATCTTTCAGACCGTGATCGTGTAAAGAAAGAAGCTGAGGGGTGTCCCATACACTCCACCACCCTTACCATGCTCCTTAACTTCAGATACTGGGGTGTGTTGCTCAGTCGCAAGTCTTGAGCCAATTGGAGCTGGGAAGGAGAAACCTTGGGCAACCATCTTTCCTCCACCATTTATATAGGATGAGATCTGTGAGCACCCCAGAGCAAGCCATGAATTGTAAACAGTATTTGTTATGTTCATATCACTTTGGGTGTTTCGTTTGCTGTCCCACCTTCCCCTGCAATTTTTTATTATAATGCTCCTGTCTCAGATTGGCTGTTCTGCGGTGTCCAGAAAGGCTCCTGCTCCACTCCTGGGCACAAAACCCTCCTAAAAATGGTGTAGTGGGTTCAGGGATTATTATCAACACAACACCCCCCCTCCCTCTGCTGCCCAAGAAGGTGAAGGGGATTAGAGTTGGGTCCTGTTGCATTTCCCCTTCTGGCATGAGCCATGAATATCAGGCTTCACTTCTACGAAGGACGACTTGTGTTCACATGCGGGTCCCAGGAGTATGATGGAGGAGGAGGAGAGTCATTCCATCTCTTTTAAACAGTCACAGGAATGGCTGCTGGAGAGGACTGCTTTGTCTTCCTCTCATGACTCTGGAAATCACCATCAGTCCTGAGGTCCTCAAGTCCCTGAGTCATTTGCCACAGACCGGGTACTCATTGTACAGGCACAGGAAATTGATAAGAAGCATGTAGTTTTGAAAAGTGTCTGGTCACAGCCCTTACAAACAATAATAATCCCTCATGTTTTTGTAGAAGGAAGGAATTTTTCATCTTGCTTTAAACTTTACAAGGAGGAATGCTTTTAGATGTATGTTCTAGGCTAGTGCTGTCCCTTAAAAATATAATGTAATATTAAATTTTCATTACCTACATTAAAAAGTGAAATTTAATAATATCTCAAGATGTCAAAATATTATCATTTCAATATGTAACAATATAAAACATTAAGGGATGTTACATTCTTTTTTTCCATAGTTTCTTCAAAATCCAGTATGAATTTTATGCTCACTAGCACAGTCTCCACTTGGAGCAGCCGCATCTCAAGTCTGCAATAACTCCTAGGGCTAGTGGCTACTTCATTGGCCAGTGTGGGGCAAGAGTGCATAAGAAAATGCTCAGCTCTTATATTTTGGCTGGTTACTTATAAGACGATCCAGTGAGGTTAAAATCAGGTTAATTATAAAAGGTTGAAGGTAAAATTCAAGCTCCTGTGACATAGTTTACAACTTTTAGTGAACCAACCCAATTCTCTAAACCTCTGATATTGCAGGTTTCGATAACAAAGCTCAGAGTCTTAAGGTTACAAATCAACAGTCTTGGGAGGTAAAAGGGTACTTGCTTCCTGGCACTCCTTAGGCTGGGTGTGAGGGTTGCTGCCTTCCATTGTAGGTCAGCATTTCATTTCAATCTCCAGAGATGCTGGATGGTCAGTCCTGAAATGGCATCCAGGTGCTGTTAAGGAACACCCAAGGGAAGAGACAGCAGGTCTAGTGGGATCTCAGGAGGGCTCCCAAGATCAGGTTCTCCCAGCCTGGTGGATGATGACAGGACCAGCCCTGAAGTCTCCGTCTGTCAGTTCTGTAGCTCTCACCAACTTCTCCAAGGAAACTCACTTATCCCTGCAAGGAGGAAGTTGCTATCAGCAACTGAAGGGAGGACAAGGCAATAGTTTCACCTCTTCATGCCTGTCATTGTCAGGAAGAACTTTACAGTGTGATTTAGTGTGGGTGCACAAAGAGATTGATTGCAGAAATCCTGTCCTCAGAATCCTCATCCCCCCAAAACTGCTGACCACTCGAGTGCCCTTGAACAAGCTTTCCACTCAAATGTAAAGGAGTTGTACTCCAAGGCGATTAGGCCCTCTTCCACCTCACAGCTATGACTGGGCCTAGAGGGGAGTTACAGAAGGTGAAGGGGGCTGTAGGAGGGTGAGGGGATCTACTGAGAGCAGTCTGGTGGGTGGTGAGGGCTCCCGTCTCCTCGGGAGGCCGGCCGGCGGTCTCTCCCTCTGCTTGTTCCTGTGCCAGGAGGGCGGGGGCGGAAGCCTGGAGGAACACTGCCCAAGTGCCGCCCTGCGCGGCTCTTCCCGCCCTTTCTCCGCTCCCCTGGGGAGACGCAAAGCCAGGGACCCTCCTTCCAGGCAGTCGTCCCCCTCTCACAGAGACCTGGAGGCGGACCGGAACGGTCTGTCAGGCCCTGAAGCTGTCGTTCGTTTCTGGGGAGGGCACGTCCACCTCACAGCCCCCCAGCTCGCTCTCTGTCCCCTCTCCACAGGCGGGCGGCCGCTGTCCCAGCCCCAGAGCCTAGGAGGAAGCTCCGGGTGCTCCGCCCTTGGAGATCAGCCCCCTCTGCCCACCTCTGCCCCCGCACTCGCCATCCTCTTCTCCTCCGAAGGGCTGGTCTCGTGACCCTCCGGTCTGGGTGAAGGCATCCGGCTTCGCACTCGTGTTAGGAGACGGGACATGGGCACAGGGGCGACGGCGGACACGGATGGACAGACGCTCCTGACGTGGCGCACGCCCACCGTCCAGGAGACACGAGACCCCGCAGCGCGGGCGGCGGGGCCAGTCTCTGGGTGGCCGGCAGCGTCACCCCACGCCGGGGTTATAGGACTGCTGATGTCTTCGTTTCCTCATCTAGAAAGGGGGGTTTCCGACGCACGCAGGGGTCTGATGAGAGTTAAAGGGACCACGCCGGCGCCGAGCCCCGCGTGAACCCGGGAGAGGGCCCCGAGGGCGCGGCTCTGTGGCCAGAGCGTAGCGCGAGCGCGGGCGGGAGGCGGGGGCGGGAGGCGGGGGCACCGGCGGCGGGCGCAGGGCAGCCCCGGGTTCTGACTGCGCGGGGGCGGCCCCAAGGCAGCTGCGGGAGGGGGACCTTGTTTAGCATATCTTGACTGGGGGCCCTGCTAATATTCTTTACTCGGAAGAAAACCAAACCTATGCCTTTATTTTTTTATCTAATTACGAAAATGATACGTGCTCATCGCAGACAATGTAGACTGCACAGGAAAGCACAAAGAAAAGGAAAAGGGCCTGCGACCAGGTATCCCAAGGTAACAGTTGGGTGTGCTTCCGTGTTGTCCAGCTCTCTTGCTCTGACGACACGTGCCCGGGATCAAAATAGGAATCTTTTGTAGCCCGTTTTTCTCCATTTTTTTCCTGGCATTTAAACATTCTCTCGCCTCTTCCCTCTAATGTGTACATAGTACCCCACCACATGGCTGCTCCACAGTTGATTCAACCCACCCTCTCTGACCGAACTTTTAGGCTTGTTTTTCATTTTTAAATAAAATATTTTACATATTCAAAAGAATGAGTTGTATCTCATGCATAAGAAGTTGTAGCAGATGCCAGCTACAGTCTGCTCCCCTCCTGCTGGGCCCACCGCTCCCAGCACCACCGCCCGAGATGGGCCGGGTGGGCCGTGCTGGCAGAGGGATGAGGCACCAGGTGACTAGGGCCTGGCCCCACCACTCTGCTGGCCTAGAGGCTCCCGCTCCCCTTCCCTTTCCTGGAGCCTGGATGCAGAGGACCTGGTGGAGGATTCCCAGGCTGTGGAAATGCCAGAGCCTGGGTCCCTGGATGGCTGTGGAGACGAAATCTCCTACAAACTCCCAGGACGGTGGCTCCCAAGAAAAATCAATCTTTATTGCAATGCCTCACAGTTTGTTAGCAGAACTGTGGATGATGCGGACAAAATATAATAATAACATGAACACATGTACTCCCCTCCCACTTAGGAAGCAGAACTGAGGCCCTTGTGAGTCTCTGACCCTTTCCATCCCTACTATCATCCTACATTTTGTTTACAATCCCCTCGCTTTATAATTTTACCACGTTTTTGTTTCATTTTTAACTTCATGTTAATATACTTCTCCAACTTGCTTTTTTGCACAAGTTGTTGCTAATTTTTCTCTATTATGAATAATGTGCTAAGCATGCTTGTTATTAATCCCCATTTATTTCCTCAGAATAAAATCTTAGATTTAAATTGCTAGGTCAAAGCTTCTGTACATTTATTAGAGATTTTGACACATATTACCTTCAGAAAGATTATACTGATTTATTCCACCAGCCTTTGCCAACACTATATATATTAGTCCACATAATTTGAAGGGGGAACAAGATGCCTCATTTTTTGTTCGAGTTTGCATGATTTTATTACATGAACCCCTCACCAACTGTAGGAAACACCTTGAAGGGTGTGTGGTTGGCAAGACCATGGATGGCAAGAAAAGAAAAGGTTATGGAGAAAATATGAAATACTGTGTTAAATATATAGTTATGAAATATATGTGAAATATAGCACTGAATATATATGGCATTAAATATATAGATACAGAAAATATAGCATTAAATATATATTAAGAGTGGAGTAAGTACAAGTTTTCTAAGGTAGCCATTCACCCAAACACCTGTGGATACCAGCAGCAACTCTTCTCCTGAATGGCCTTCTTCAGTTCACTGAAAGGGGCAGCCTCTCCTCTGTTTTTTGAGGACACACAGATCCTACCTCTTCTTAAATTGTCTGAACCAGCCCCAGGCTCAGGCAACATCAGAATCCTCATCACAGTTCTTCAGTGAACATGTCTTACCCATCATGAGCTTTGGAGTCAAAGCATCTGTCACTTACTAACTTTGGGTGAGGTATTTTGCCACTCTAAGCACCAGCTTCCTCATCTGAACCACGGGGACAGGAACACCTCCATTGTTGCTTGGTTTCATCCAATCTCCATTCCCTTGCCTCTCTCTTCTATAGAAGCTGGACGAGCTGCACATCAAAGTCATTTTTCCCAGTCTCTGCAATAAAGCTGGTCCTATGATATAGTTGTAGCCAATGAAAGAAGTCTACTCTGGGGTCTCTGGGAAAGATTTCACTTTTCTCACAAATCAAACTGGAGTTGCTGGCACTGCCACATGACAATTCATCCTGCTTTGATCATTGATGTGATCCCTGGAGCTGCAGCAGGTATCCTGTGACCAAGATGGAAAGGCCAAGATAATCACAGAAATACCAGCTTTCACATTGTTGAACTGCTAAACCAATGAAGCAATTCTAGGTTTCTTATTACCTGAAAAAATCAATTCCTGTTAATCATAGTTTCTGTTAGTAACCTACTTCTTGGGGTGGTTGTGAGGATTAAAGACTAAATATAGTGCCTAACACTGTTAAGCACTCAGTAAAAGGTATTTTACAATTATTATTAATAGTGTTAGCAGTACCAACTGATCTCAGTTGCCACAAGGTATTTTCAACTCTAATATGAGTCTGGCCAGGAGTAACAAGATGTTTAATTTTTTTTTTTAATTTTTTGAGGAAGATTAGCCCTGAGCTAACATCTGCTGCCAATCCTCCTCTTTTTGCTGAGGAAGACTGGCCCTTAGCTAACATCCATGACCATCTTCCTCTACCTACCTACCTGCCTACCACAGCATGGCTCGTCAAACAGTGCCATGTCCACACCTGGGATCCGAACTGGCAAACCCTGGGCCTGCTAAAGCAGAACGTACGAACTTAACTGCCGTGCCACCAGGCCGGCCCCAAGAAGATGTTTATTGAAGGTCATTCTCTGCTTCCAACTACTGTCAGTGACCTTGGGCAAGTCTTGAACATCTGTGGGCCTCGGTTTCCTCAGCTGTTTATAAAACAGTGTCAAAGTTCCCTTTCAGCTCTAAAATTCACTGATTCTATTTTCTTTTCCCTAGAAATCTTTTCTATCACAGAATGTAGGATCCAGGTCGACAGGACTGGAGTGGGGGCTCAGGAGACAGTGATTTTTCTAGTTACATGTGCACAGTTTACAAGTCCCTCAGGGCACCCTGGAATTCCCAGCCAAGCCTCCTTGTGTGATGCAATATGAAGTACCAAATATCACCTAATAAGTAGTCATGCCAAAAATGTTTAACCTGGATATAATTAAGCATCTAGAGCAGTTTAATCAGTATAATTTCCTGTGATGATGGAAATGTTCTATATTTGCACACTGTCCAGTACAGTAGCCACTAGCTACATGTGGCTATTTGGCACTTGAATTGAGGCCAATAAGATGGAGGAACTGAATTTCTAAATTTAAGTTAATCTTCATTAAACTAATTTAAATTCAAATATTCATATGTGGCTCATGGTTACCATATTGGACAATGTAGCTCTAGCGTCTAGACCTAACTTCCAAGTTACAGGAAATGGAGATGGTAGGACAAGTTAAATGACACCATGGGGAAAGAATCAGACAAATCCATTGGGGGAGTTTGTAAGACAACAGTCCTAGAGTCCTCAGATAATCACCATCATTAAAAACAAAACAAAAAACAGGTGGTGGGGGGATTGTCCTAGGTTAGAAGAGATGAACAAAATATAAACCATGAAACTAGGTTGGATCCTGCCTAAAAAAAGAACAATACAGACTTAAAAGACATTTTTGGGTTAATTGGGGAACACTGAATATGCTTTGGATACAACATAATATTATGAAATCATTATTAGTTTTCTCAGTGTGGTATTGGTATTGTGATGATGTGGCAGGTTATTATTTTTAGAAGATGCATAATGAAGTATTATGGGTAAAGGGTCATAATGTCTACAACTTACTTTTAAATGATGCAGCAGATGTGTGTGTGTGTGTGAAGAGAGAAAGAGAGGGAGAAACCCAAAGCAGATACAGAAAAATGTTTTTTTAAATGGCCTGTCATGCATGATACCTCTTTCAAGAGAAAAAGCAGAAACTGTACCTAATGAACTGGGTAGCTTACAAGGAGATTTCCAAGCAAAGTATTAAAGATGTCTGGCTTCTTGCTCTTTATAGTAAAATGTGTGAGATGAGAGAAGAGCTAAGGAGAGGACTAGTCAACATAAAGTGATCAGAGCTTGTTGGTTTTGAAAATTCTCAGACCCTCCAGACGGCAAATGATGCTAAAATTAAGAAATGGCTTCCAGGCAAAGACAAAACCTAGAGTACTGTCAGGAAAATATGGTATAAAGACGAAGGCAAGAGTGTAGCTGTACAATCCATTGTTAAAGAGTTGTGTTAAAAGAAACTTCTGGGGTCATACCTCAGATAACTGTTCAGATAAACAAAAGAGCTCCTGAGAAGCTGAAAGACGCTGTGCCTCAGCAGCATACTGGAAGCTGATGTTGTAATGGGACGAGCATTTAGGGGCCCTGGGGAGGGGGCAAGTGTACGTTTCAAGTGGAGGAATCACGTGAATCATATAAACCAGCCTCCAAAATGGGCCTCAATGTTCTTCACCTCTTGATATTTGTGCTCTTATCTAGTCCCTTCCATAACAAATACAATACTGTAAAAGTGATGGTGTGTGACTTCTGACGTCTGCCCATGAAAGAATAGCCTTGGGCTCTCTTCAGTTCTTGCTGTGGGGAATCCAGTTGTCATGTCATTTGGACTCTTAAGCAGCAATCTATGAAGCGGCCCACATGGACAGAGCACTGGGCTGGGTAGTGACCCCCCCAAATCATGTCCTTTCCAGACCCATAGGATGTGACTTTATTTAGAAATAAGGTAATTACAGATGTAATTAACTAAGATGAGGTCATTCTGGAGTAGGGTAGGCCCATAATCCAATATGACTGGTGTCCTTGTAAGAAGAAGAAAAGGGGCTCAGACACACACATAAGGGAGAACAGACGTGAAGACAGAGGCAGAGATTGGTAGAGTGCCAAGGATGATTGGCAACACCAGAAGCTAAGAGAAAGGCATGGAGCAGACCCTCCCCTAGAGCCTTCAGAGAGAGCATGGCCTTGCAGACACCTTGATTTCAGACTTCTAGCCTCTGGAACTGTGAGAGAACAAATGTGTTGTTTCAAGCCACGCAGATTGTGGAACTTTGTATGGCAACCCTAGGAAATTAATAGAGATAGGAAATGAGACCTCCTGCCAACAGGAGCACCAAATTGTCAGCCAAGTGGGTGTGTTGTCTTGGAAGTATTCCTCCAGCTCCAGGTGACATCTTGACTACAACCCCATGAGAAACCCTGAGCCAGAATTGCCCAGCCAAGTTGCTCTTGAATTTCTGTCCCACAGAAACAGAAATGTTTATTCTTATTTTAACCCACTAAATTTTGGGGGTAATTTGTTACACAGCAATAGATCACTAATACTGCAAGGAACTTGGAGGAAGTCCCATACCTTTGAATGAATTAATAAATTCATTTATTTATTTTATAAATAATAGTGTGGCCTAGAGTTTTGAATGATAATTTGGATGCTTGTCCTGAGTAATCAATTTAAATTAGAGATTATCAGACTGAAATAACGTCTGGTTTGGGAAAGCATCATGGCCTTAGGGTGGTTGTACTTCCATTCCACAGGACACTGAATCTGGAGCACTTTACACCTCTGAGCTTTCCCCTGAACACACTGCTTTTCTTCCAAGAGACACAGCTCTCCTTCTCTGCCCTATCTCATCCCTTCTTGCCTAATCACTACTCCTGTGTGTCAGAGTCTTGGTTTCCCACCATCCTTTCCAGACCATTGTATCCCCATGGTCCCAATCTCAATTAGATCCAAATTAGAGGAAATTTCAAAAAATACATAAGAACACAGATTAGAATAATGAACTCTTATGTAGCCAACACTAAACATCAACAATTATAAGTTCATAGTCAATCTTGTTTCATCTATCTATATTCCTTCTGGCCCTTCCCTGAATTAGAAGCAAATCTCAGACATTTCATCCAGAAGTATTTCAGCATGTTGCATTATCACATTTAATTAAAAGCAACAATAATTTTTAAATATCTTTAAAGATCCAGTCAGTATTTACATTTCTCCTGTCTTGCAGTTTTTAAAAAACAATTTCTTTGTATCAGGATCCAAATAAGGTCATATTATGAAGTTTATCTCTTTGAATCTATAGGTTTGCCCTCCATTGCTTTTTTATCACTTTGTTTTCTTATTTTTTATTTTTATTTTTTCTGAAAGAAATTAGGTCATTTGTCTTACAGATATACCCACAGTCTGGAATTTGTTGATTTCATCTCCATGGTATTTGTATGTCTTGTAAACTGGTAGACAGATGATATAAAAGATTGATCAGATACAGGTTGTTTTTCTGTTTTGTTTTGAAAGTCTATTCAGGGATGCTGGTGTGTATTTCCATCAGAAGGTACCCAATGTTTACTGTCTCCAGATAGCCATGGATGATCACTGCCTAGACTCACTAATTAATTAGGGGGAAAGGCAGTCACATTTACATTCTATTGTTCCTTCAAATGTATCCTAGGTTGAAACACTGAGAAACATGCTTGTCTGAACAGGGTATAAAACAAGAATATAAAGCTCACATGAGTGATTTAATGCTTAGATTTTGAGCACATCTTTTGGCTGCTGCTTTGCTGTCTCTGTCCACTAAGCCTTAGATGTGCTATCACACTCTGCCTATTCGAATGGCTTATCTTCCTCCATTACCGTCGCTATTCAGCAAGAGTGGAAATTAGTTCCATTTTTATTCTTGACCTTGAAATGTCTGATGCTACTTCCATAAATCTGGATCTGGTTGAAAACTGCCCTGGAACTCAGTAGCTGTATGACCTTGAACTGCCTCATAGGTAGTAAAATGTGGCTAAGCAGCTCCGCACAGGCTATTGGAAGGACTGAATGGGATAACTGAATGCGATGATGCTGTCAAATGCTTCACACAGTGCCCAGCTCAATAAATGATCTATATTATTACTATACATTACAAAACGAAATGCACTCAAGCAATTAAACCTGTTAAAATTATGAGAAACAAGAATAAAGAACATGAAGAAGCCCTGTTGCTATATCCCTTGAGTAGGCCATTGGGAACATTACCAATGACTCAATATGTGCTAATTTTAAATTAAATGCCACATCTAAGAAGAGCTGACCGTATGTTGGGTGTGTGCTCGCTTAAGCTGCAGCATCTAAGTCGGAGGAGCAAGCAGCTCCCTGAAGGAAGGGCTTCCTCTGATTCCTGGAACAGGGAAGCAGTGCTGAACTGCAAAAAAGAACCCATAAAAGCTGGTTTACCTGGGGGGTTGGGGCTGACCCACTGCTGCCTGAGCAAGCACCAGCTACAGAAGCAACCAGTTCCATTATTACAAACTTTTTTCTGTAGAAATCATCTGATGTCAGTTACTTAATCC
Organism: Equus quagga; assembly: GCF_021613505.1. NCBI lineage: Eukaryota > Metazoa > Chordata > Mammalia > Perissodactyla > Equidae > Equus > Equus quagga. The sequence goes on along the minus strand of NC_060274.1, from coordinate 50,773,000 downwards.
CTAGTTTAACAGCAAAGGTGACATTTATTTTGTGAACATTTGTACTGTTAGGTACTTTGCTTGGATTATTTTATTTAATCCTCCCAGCAGCCCTAAAGGGCAGTACTGAGGATGGCAAAGCCCAGATTGGAACCGGAGTGTGTGATGTCAGAGCCCATGCTTGTCAGTCTCCAGAAACACAGACGAGTTACTGAGAACACTACAGCTTCTTCTACCCAAGGCCTTCTCTCTGGATGTGGAACGCAGGTATATCAGGCATCAGCTCATGCCTGTAACAAGGCCTCATTCTCTTCAAGCTGGGAGAGGCTGGGTGAGGAAGGGAGGGTGGCTTTATCGTGCAGCTGGACTGCAGGCCATTGCAGCCCCTTCACTCTCTCCTCCCTCCTCCCCAAGCCACCTCACTTCTGCTCTTGTTGACTTCCAAGGTCTGTTCTTCCAGAAACAGCTATTTCTGATGGTAAAGCAATTGAGAAATTATGGTGTTTTGTAAACACAGAATAAGTGTTATGAAGAATAATCATTTATGAATTTTTCCATTTAACAAAAATAAACAGGCTTTCCATATTGGAAAACATCACAAAATCAAGATGTTAGCAAGATAATTCAATGTTAGAAAGTTTCGAAAACCAGAGAAGTCGGGGTGTTCACAGTGACAAACAGCACCCACTCCTCACTCAGCCCTGTTCAGCACACAACAGTGATGCTCATAACCGAGTAGAGGGGTGCTTCAATTCGGCTCCTATGGGATGATTTCGACATCTGGGAAGTACTTGGTACAGCTTAGTGAGAAGTATAGGAAAATTGCAGAGGTGAAAAATCCTCGTGGGCTCAAAAATAACCGGCTGTTCCTGGCCTTTCAAACCCAGCCAGGAGCCCAGGCTGAGGGCAACTGGACTCCCCCCAAGGTCTGCTGGAATGCAGCCGTGCCGCTAGGTGTATGCCTACAAAAAGCATGGAATCCAGAGAGGAGGAAGCAGTCACACATTTTGAGGAAGCCAAAACGCAGATGAAAGGTGACCAGTGACTGAGCAGAGGGAGTTGGGTAGGAGGAAGATGGAGGAAGGGAGCACTGAGCCCACAGTACAGAGAGCAAAAGCCAGCCTGGCAGTGACCTAGCCCCCACCCCAGCCCCACCTGTGAGTTGGGCTGTGAGTTGGGCAGCACCCAGGGCTTCCGGGTGGCAGTGAGGAGGCTAGGTCCACCTCGGATTAGACACCAGTTGGTTCTCCAGATGCCTCCCCCACCTACCCAGGAGCATCGCAGCACCCTTCCCCTAGAGTTCTGGTCCTGGGCCCAGAGGACACTAGATCTAGCTGGAGGTCAGAGTGCCATCTAGTGAAGGTGCCTACCCAGCTCACTTCCCTCACTCCCTCCTGCCACCTGCAGGCAGGACACTGGAGGTTGGCTCAATAGGGACTGACGGGCCCTAGAAACTGACCCTGGTGGTTCCCTAACTGAAAGATCCAGCCAGACCTTACCACGTGGACCAGAATTTCCAATCAGCTTCAGTCCCCCTGACAATTCTGTGCAGCCTTCTGCAGCACATAACTGGTGGACCCTCTAATATAAAGATAAAATATAAAGCCAACCAACAGGAAAAAGCAACTCAGATAAACTAAACTAGCAAGCAAGCTGAACACGGCTGGAAAAAAACACTCAACCCACTAAGTGGTTTCACCTATGTTCCTGACCATGTGGCCCTTGATGCTGTAATGCCAACTTCCAGGCACCCTGCATCCAGACCAGCCATTCTGGAGTGACCAGAGGAACCAGGAGAACCAAGAGTATGTTTTCCTCAAGTGTGGGGTTCCCAGACAGCAGCATCAGGATCACCCTGGGACTTGTTAGAAAACAAATTCTCTGGCCCCACCCCAGACCTACTGCATCAGACACGAGCCCAGCAATGTGTGTTTCAACAAATCCTCCAAGTGACTTCTGAGCATGCTGAAGCTGGAGAACCACTCGTTCATTCTCCCATTCTCCTGTGCAATAGTCATACTTTCTCCTCTCTTCAAAACCAAAATCCAAAATCTTTACTCAGTAGATGCTGCTTCGCTTCCTACTGCACTGAAAAAATTAAAGAAATCACAAGAGAACTTCCAAACTACCCACGCACCAGCATCTGGGCCCATCTGCTAACCAAAGTTGAATATCCAAGCCCCTCTCAGTGGCTGATCTTCCGCTCAGGTGCTAACTCCCATATCCTCCGCCTACTTAAAGACATCACTTGCACTTCTCCCTTTCTGTTCTACATCATTTTTTTAACTACTTATTGGATCACATCCATCAACTTACAAAAACATGCTGTTATTTTTCTGAACTTAAAACTTTTTTCTTGGGCCAGTCCCATGGCCGAATGGTTAAGTTTGTGTGCTCCGCTTTGGTGGCCTATGATTTCACCAGTTCAGATCCTGGGCGTGGACATGGCACCGCTCATCAGGCCATGCTGAGGCAGCATCCCACATAGCACAACCAGAACGACCTACAGCTAGAATATACAACTATGTACTGGGGGGCTTCGGGGAGAAAGAAAAGAAAAAGAAAAAAAAAAAAAGAAGAAGACTGGCAACAGATGTTAGCTCAGGGGCCAATCTTTTAAAAAAAAACAACTTTTTTCTTGATCCTATTTCTCTTACCATCTATGGCCCCATTTCTTTCCTCTCTTTTGTAACAAAACCCCTTTAAACTGTTTATTCTGCTGACAAATTCGACAATGACCTCCAGGCTGCTGAATCTAAATGTCAGTTCTGTGTCTTTCTCTGCTTATCAGAAGTAACAGTCTATCACTTCCTTCTCCACACACACACACACACACACACACACACTTTCCTCACTGGCTTCCAGGGAAACATATCCCTACCCCAGTGACTGCTTCTTCTCATTCTCCTGTGCTGGTTCTTCTCTTCCCTCATTTCTCAATGCTGGCATGGCCAAGGCTCTGTCTTTGACCCCCTCCCTGTCCTCTTGACTCTCAGTTCCTTGGGGAGCTCATCTGGTCTCCTGGCTTTAAATAACAATATGCAAATAACTCCAAATGACAGCTCCATCCCAGATTTCTTCCCAAACTCCAGACTTCCCATGTCTAACAGTCATCTCAAACTCAATATGCTTAAAACTGGGCCCTGATCTTCCTGCCTGACCTCTTCTACATTTCAGCTTCCAGCAACTCCCCCTTCTGGTTGCTCGGGCCAAACACTTCGGAGTTGTCTTCATCTACTCTTTTGTACTCTATACCTACTTGTCAGGAAATCTTCTGGCCCTAGCTTCAGGATACATCTAGACCTGACCACTTCTCACCAATTCCACTCCTAACTAACTAGAACAGGTGAACCACCACCACCATTTCCTTCGTGGGCTAGTCTTCTGGTTTCCTTGCTTCTACGCTGCATACTCCCAGAATGATCCCTTTGAAACATAAATCAGGTAGTGTCCTTCCTTTGCTCAAAAGTCTCCAGTGGCTCTCTACTTCACCCAGAGGAAAAGCCAAATTCCCAAGAACGGCCTTCCACCCCCATGTGATTTCTCTGGAGGCCTGGCCTTCCTCTGTCCACCACTCTCCTCCTCGTGCACTTCATTCCAACTAGGCTTCCCACTTTTCCTTGAACATGAGTGGCATGCTCCCACCTGAGGGCTGTGTGCACTGGCATGCCTTCTGTGTGGGTGCTCTTTCCAAATATATTCGTCCAGCCAACACCTTTACTTTTCTTCAAGTCTTGGCTCAAATGTCACTGTCTCTCATCTTACTCTGATCATCCTGTTTAAAACTGTAACCTACGTTCTCTTCACCAATGTCAATCCCTCTTATTCTGCTTTACTGAATCTTTTTTCCATATTATTCACTACCTTATCATTTTTTTTTTCCTGAGGAAGATTTGCCCTGAGCTAACATCTGTTGCCAATCTTCTTCTATTTTGTATGTGGGCTGCTGCCATAGCATGGCCACCAATACACGAGATGGGTAGGTCTGTGCCCAGGAACCAAACCTGGACTGCTGAAGCAGAGCACACTGAACTTAACCACTAAGCCACCAGGGCTGGCCCTTCATTACCTTATAACATATGAAAAAATTTGCTTATGTTTATTGTTTGTCACTCCCTGTTGTACTGCAAACTCCACAAGGTAAGGATCTTTGTTCAGTGATGGATTCCAAGCACCTAGAGTAGTGTCTGGTGTTGAGTAAGCACTTCATGACTATTTGTTGAATAAATTAACATCCTCAGAGAGATAAGATATTGCAACCAAGAAATAAGAAGAGGATATATATAAAAGATACCCTAAGGACAAGAAAAACTCTTGGAAATAAAGAAATGAAACAGTTAATAGAAGGCTTCAAAAATAAAGTTGAAATCTCTTGGAAAGTAAAGCAAAATGACAAAAGGTGTGAAGTACAAGAAAAAATTAGAGACCATATTAGGAGATTTAACTTCCAAATAATAGCTGTTCAAGCAAAAGACAAGGACATCAGAGGGGAAAAAACATTAATAATTCAACAAAATTTCAACTGGGATGCTGAGAGTGATGTCAGCAACATAGTGGAGTGAGTTGTTCCCTTCGTCCCTCCCCCTTTTGAACTACAACTAAATGGACATTCACTGACTGGAGGAAGCCCACACAGCACAACAGGATGCCTGAGAGACACATATATCTGAGGGTGGATGGACTGGCCCCCCGGGAAGTAGCAGAGATAGGTGAGCACACCCTGCTCTCTCCTAGTAGCCCTGTGCACACACACAAACGCGTTCCAACCTGGTGCAAGCGCCCAGAAAGTGGGAACATGCACTGGAGTGACTGTAAGAGGAGGCAGCGGTAACCCGTAGCCCACGCTCATATTTGCTCTCCCAGTGGGGAAGGGGAGCCCACCACACCCCTGTGCTGCCAAGGAGCAGCCATAGCTTGGGTCCCAGTGAGGAAGCCCTGCCACCAAGTACAGCAGCCCCATGGACTGCAGACTGTAAGCAGACACCCCAGCAGATCTACATGCTGGGGCAAATACTTCCCAGGCATGCATACAAGAATTCATAGTGCTGCTGAGCCCCCAAAGAGGGAACACGTCCTGGACAGCTGCAGGAACAGGCATGGTAGCTTTGAGCCCACTCAGGTTCACTTTCCTGGAGGGGAAAGCCAAGAATACTTTATCCAGTGAAACTCTCCTTCAGATATGACGGAGAAATAAAAGCTTTCCCAGATAAACAAAAGCTGAGGGAGTTCATTGCCACTAGACCTCTCCTACAATAAATAATTAAAGATGCCCTCACACTGGCAACAAAAAGGCAAAGGTCTACAAATCTCTGAGGAAGGAGATAAATAGACAGACCTGATCAGAAACCTGCAGCTCTCTACCAGAACAGGAAGTCAAAAGCTCAATTACAACTTAAAAGAGAAAGGGAAAGAAAGCATCAAAAGTAATGATAACCACTTCAACTTAGCCACAAACTCACAAAATTAAAAACAGAACAATTTGTAACAGCAATTACTCATAAGGGAAGAGGAAAGGGAAGGAACCCCCTTAGGATAATGGAGATAAGCGGCTATAAGAAAATGGACTATCTCATCTCCAATATCTTTCATACAATCCTCACAATAACCACCAAACAAAAAATCAGAGCAGAGCCACAATTCTCAAAAAGAGAGAAAACTGAGAAATCCCCCTCAGAAAACCACCAAAATGAAATGGCAGTCAGAAATACAAAGGAAGAGAAACAGTGGAAATATAGAGCAACTAGAAAACAAGAGACAAAATGGCAGCATTATGCCTTCATATAACAATAATCACTCTAAATGTAAATGGATTGAATTCTCCAATCAAAAGACAGAGTAACTGGATGGATTAAAAAACAAGACTCAACCACATGCTACCTCTAGGAAACGCACCTCAGCTCCAAAGACAAACACAGGCTCAGAGTAAAGGGATGGAAGACAGTACTCCAAGCTAATGGCCAACAAAATAAAGCAGGTGTTGCCATACGAATGTTTATCAGATAAAGCAGACTTCAAGTTACAAAAGACAATGAGAGACAAAGAGGGGAAGTATATGATGATAAAAGGGACATTCCACCAAGAGTACATAACACTTATAAATATATATGCACCTAACACCAGGGCACAAAAGTACACAAAGCAATTATTAACAAACCTAAAGGGAGAAATTAGGAACACAATAATAGTAGGGGACCTCAACACCCCACTACTTCAATGGACGGATCATCCAGACAAAAAGTCAACAAGGACATAGCAGATTTAAATGAAACACTTGACCAGAGGGACTTAATAGGTCTATAGAGAGCATTCCATCCAAAAACAGCAGAATATACATTCTTCTCAAGTGCCCATGGAACATTCTCAAAGATAGACCATATGTTGGGAAACAAGGCAAGCTTCAATAAATTTAAGAAGATTGAAATAATCCCAACCCTCTCTTCTGACCACAATGCTATGAAGCTAGAAATCAACCAAGAACAAAACTGGGAAAGTCAGAAATATGTGGAGACTAAACACCATGTATTGAACAATCACTGGATCACTGAAGAAATCAAAGTGGAAATTGTAAAATACCTGGAGACAAACGAAAATGAAAATACAACATACCAACTCTTAGGGGATGCAGCCAAAGCAGTCATAAGAGGGAAATTCATAGCCATACAGGCCCACCCCAACAAGCAAGAAAAATCTCAAATAAGCAATCTTAAAATGCACCTAACAGAGCTAGAAAAAGAAGAGCAGACAAAGCCCAAAGTCAGCAGAAGGAGAGAAATAATAAAAGTCAGAGCAGAAATAAATGAAATAGAGACTAAAACAAGAGTAGAAGGGATTAGTGAAACTAAGAGTTGGTTCTTTGAGAGATAAACAAAATTGACAAACCCTTAGCTAGAGTCACCAAGAAAAAAAGAGAGAATGCTCAAATAAATAAAATTAGAAATGAAAGAAGAGAAATTACAACAGATACTGCAGAAATACAAACGATTATAAGAGAATACTAGAAGGACTATAGGCACACAAATTCGATAACCTAGAAGAAATGGATGAATTCTTGGACTCATACAACCTCCCCAAACTGAATCTGAATAGACCAATCACAAGTACAGAGACTGAAACAGTAATCAAAAACCTCCTCCAAAACCCAAAAGTCCAGCACCAGATGGTTTCTCTGGAGAATTCTATCAAACATTCAAAGAAGATTTAGTACCTATCTTTCTCAAACTATGCCAAAAAATTGAAGAAGATGGAATGCTTCCTAACAGGTTTTATGAGGCCAACATTACCCTAATCCCAAAACCAGACAAGGACAACACAAAGAAGGAAAACTACAGACCAATATTACTGATGAATTTAGATGCAAAAGCCCTCAACAAAATGTTGGCAAACTGAATACAGCAATACATGAAAAGAACTGTACACCATGATCAAGTGGAATTTATTCCAGGGATGCAGGGATAGTTCAACATCTGCAAATCAATCAATGTGATACACCACACTAACAAAATGAGGAATAAGAGTAACATGATCATCTCAGTAGATGCACAGAAAGCATTTGACAAGATCCAACATCCGTTTACAATAAAAACTCTCAATAAAATGGGTATTGAAGGAAAGTACCTCAACATAATAAAGGCCATATATGACAAACCCACAGCCAACATCATGCTTAATGGAGAAAAACTGAAAGCCATCCCTCTGAGAACAGGAACAAGACTCTTGCCACTCCTATTCAACATAGTACTGGAGGTATTGTCCAGAGCAATTAGGCAAGAAAAATAAATAAAAGGAATCCAAATTGGAAAGGAAGAAGTGAAACTTCCACTATTTGCAGATGATGTAATTCTATATATAGAAAACCCTAAAGAAAACTATTAGAAATAATCAACAACTACAGCAAAGTTGCAGGGTACAAAATCAATTTAAAAAATCAGCTGCATTCCTATACACTAACAATGAACTAGCAGAAAAAGAAATCAAGAATACAATCCCATCTACAATCGCAACAAAAAGAATAAAATATCTAGGAACAAACTTAACCAAAGAGGTGAAAGACGTTTACACTGAAAACTATAAGACATTATTGAAGAAACTGAAGAAGACATAAAGAAATGGAAAGGTATTTCATGTTCATGGGTCAGAAGAATAAATATAAATAAAATATCCATATTACCTAAAGCAATCTACAGATTCAACACAATCCCAATCAAAATCCCAATGACATTCTTCATAGAAATAGAACAAAGAGTCCAAAAATTAATACGGAACAACAAAAGACCCCAAATAGCCAAAGTAATCCTGAGCAAAAAGAACAAGGCTGGAGGCATCATAATCCCTGACTTCAAAACATACTACAAGGCTATAGTATTCAAAACAGCATGGTACTGGCACAGAAACAGATCAATGGATCAGAATTGAAAGCCCAGAAACAAAACCAAACATCTATGGACAGTTAATCTGTGACAAAGGGGCCAAGAACATACAATGGACAAAGGAAAGTCTCTTCAATAAATGGTGTTGGGAAAAACTGGACAGTTACATGCAAAAGAATGAAAGCAGACCATTATCTTGCATGATACACAAAATTTTACTCAAAATGGATTAAAGATTTGAATGTAAGAACTGAAACCATAAAAATCCTAGAAGAAAATACAGGCAGAATACTCTTTGACATTGGTCTTAGCCACATCTTTTCGAATACCCTGTCTACTCGGTAAGAGAAACAAAAGAAAAAGTTAACAAATGGGACTACATCAGACTAAAAAGCTTCTGCAACAGCCAAGACATGGAAACAACCCATGTGCCCATTGACCAATGATTGGATAAAGAAGATGTAGTATATATATACAATGGTATAGTACTCTGCCATAAAAAAAGACAAAATCATCCCATTTGCAACAACATGGATGGACCTGGAGGGTATTACGCTAAACAAAATACGCCAGTCTGAGAAAGACAAACACAATATGATTTCACTCATAAGTGGAATATAAACAAACAGATGGACAAAGAAAATAGTTCAGTGGTTACCAGGGGAAGTGGGGTAAGGGAGTGGGTACAGGGGCTGAAAAGGAGCACTTATGTGGGGACAGTCAAGAAATAATGTACAACTGAAATTTCAGAGTATCATAGCCGTTGTGATTCCTGTTTCTTTGTGCATGGTCTTGTGTTTTGTATATGATTGCTTTGCGAGTTGTAGGATTTTTGTTTGTTTGAAATTTCAGAGTGATGTAAACTATTATGACCTCAACAAAAAAACAATAATTCAAGAAAATGTCCTAGAATTGAAAGACACGAGTTTCCAGATTGGAAGACAACCCAAGCCTAGGCCCATTATCATAACAAACAAACAAAAATCCTACAACTCGCAAAGCAATCATATACAAAACACAAGACCATGCACAAAGAAACAGGAATCACAACGGCTATGATATTCTGAGAGGCAACACTGGAAGCTAGAAGACAGTACAATGATGCCTTGAAATTTCAGTAGGAAAGTGATTTCCAGTCTAGAGTTCTATAAACCATCTATAAGTTCAGTGTCAGGGCAGAACAAAGACATTTTTCAGCACACAAGGTCTCCGAACATTTAGCTCAGCTGTAGAGAGGGAGCATGGCCCTCCTTCCTGCTACTGGAGAGCCTTGGGGGGCTACTTGGGGGACCCAGCAGAGCAGGACGGTCCTTGTTTATTGTCCCCTTTTTAGTTCCCAGCAGCTGAGCATAGAGTGTTTGACAACTTCCTATGGCCTCCATGAGGAAACGGTCTGAAAGGCAGGTCAGCCCCATCAGTTTTCGGAACTGCTGGGAATGTTTAGGATTATGGGTGGATGTGTGATTATGCTGCTGGGTACGCGTTTTATTCTCCTATGGACAATACTTTAAAGAGTGGGGTGCTCCCTACTGACATGAGACCAGCACTGCATCTGGTGGATGATCCTGTGAAAACCACAAGAGTCTACGGATGGTACAGAATCAGGAAGATCTCCTTGGGGCACTAAACCAAGAACAGACCAGAAGAAAGGAGAACCCAATCTCTTTGAACATTTAGGTTTCAGAGGCTTGTAATTGAGGCTTGGTTCCTCTTTGCTGCTGCAACATCTTTTCCCCTTGAAGGACCTTGGGACAGCGAGAAGTGCGTGCATCCCATGCACATGCATGCATGCACACACATACAGCTGGCTGAAAGTTCCGGGCTACCAGGCAGAGGAGGGATACCGGAAGGTGGTGACACCTTGGACAGATCTGGGTTTTCATTCTACTACTTAGGAGAGTGAGCCTGTTTCCTCACATAAAAGCACTATACCAAAACCTTCACCTCTCCCATTACAGAGCACTTACATGTGCTAGATACTTTCCCCATTTGTTATTTCACTTTAATCCTTCCATCAACCAAATAAGATTTTCCTGATTTTATAGGAAAAAACTGGAGGCTTAGGAAATTGCTTGACAAGTACACACAAGAGGTTGCACTCAGAGGTAAACATAAGCATTAGGATTCCAGTCCCTGCCCTTAATCTCCACTACACATGCTCTGTGATGACAGGGACCAGCCTCATGCTCATGCCAGAGGACGTTACACTGCAAGGCTGGGCTGATCACCTGTGATCATTACCCAGAAGATGCACACCGCATTCTTCACCTGGGAGGCTTGCTGCCCCGACTGCACTGCAGAGGGACTGTCTGAAGTTCTGCCAAGGAAGGGCCTCCCCTTCATCTGAGCTTGAGGCTGCTCCCCACCAGCAGGTGTTCATCAAGCTGGACTGTGAGCTGCAAGAGGACAGGATCCATGACTGTAAGTTTATCATTTCACTGTCAGCACTTAGCACAATGCCTGGAGCGCTGTAGGTGAATAAACACTTGTTGAATGAAGAAATCAAGCCTCCCATCTCCAAGTGGGAGAGGAAAATGGGGGCACTGGTATTTGTGAAGCAGACTGGACCTCATTATGGCTCCCGTCATCTGGGATCACTGGTGCTTCTAGGGATCTAACTCCAGGGAGCTGGAGTCTTGGTAAAAAAGGGACTTGAAGGAACCTGCAACCTTGCTCTGATCAGGAGGGGCAATGATGTAACATAGTCTTCCAGGGCCACCGGCCAGTTCAATAGAAGGCTAATAGCATCGGGGTGACAGTCATGGCGGAATTGACATTTGGCTCTCCTCAAGGCAATGCGATGTAGAAAAACTGAGACCTGCAGGTGGCATCCTCCACCATAGTAGGGATCTTCCTAAATGAGTGAGGTGCCTCCTGATTCCAGATACCCTCGCCATGCCCATCTGCCACAGCATCCCTGCTCCTTGTTTTGAGGCCCAGCTTGCCAAAATCCATTCTTTACCCCAGGAATCTGACACTTATTACCCTTTTTGGGTCACAGACTACTTGGAAGCTCTGATGAAACTAGGAACCCTCTCCAGAAATATTCATACACGTATGCACATAAAACTTTTCACACAATTTAGCGGGTTCATAGACTCCTGAAGATCACCCATGGCCCCATCCCCACTACACACCCAGCCTCGTGCCAGACTTGAGGCCCATGAAAGGAAAGAACTCTCAAAGCTGCAGCAAAGAGTCTGGAATGGAGGAAGGAAAGTCTGTAAAAATGTTTAGGGAACATGGACTTTCAATTTGGATCGCTGCTTTTGTGAATTTAGCAAATGAAGTAACAGATGTGAAACTGCCTTACAAAGTTGAAAGCAATTGCACAATTGCAATGAATAAGGTTAGAGGATCCCTCTTAGCCACAAAGGTGGTTGGGTAGCACAGGTGACAAGGACAGAGGAAGAGGCCTTCATGAGTCCCTGCTCCTCCATTTCCCAGTCTCATGCTCCTTATTAAGTCACAGGGCCTCTCCCAGGTTTCACTTTTCTACCTTGTGTATCCAGCATGGAAGGGAAGAGGTACTGCATGCAGGGTAGAAGTACGACCATGGGCTTCTGGACTGTCCCTCATTCTAGCTGTGACCGTAGGCAAGGCCATCAGTTTTTTCATTTGTAAAACAGTGATAATAACAGTGCCCACCTCCAGCAGTGCTGTCATCACTAAGGATGACAGTGAGTGTGAAGGCCTGTCACACAATGCAAGCTCAATTACCCAGGTTTCAGGTTGGAATTAAAAAAGAATGCATGTGTAGAGACCTAAAGCTATCATTCTAATGAATTACTTATTACATCATAACATGAGCAATGGCAATATTTTTAAGTGAAGAATGAAATCTTCGGAACAGTGACTAATACTCCTAACCAACGTCACTCTCAAAGGCAGAGAAGTGAGAACAAATGAACATCCTACAAGTTATCACCACAAAATTGTCTTTACTAACAAAACCAAAGAACCACACACACTTTTTGTGGACATCAATTTTTTTCCTTTCAAATTTTAAAATGGTATTGTGCATATACATATTTTTAAAATTTAGACACATCTTGGAGGACACAAACAAATCCAAGAAATCATGGTGAGACGTTCTGAGGTCAGAATTCAGACACTTAGAACTATTAAACTGACTTCTGTAGGTCTTCTGTTCTTTGAAGTACATGCCACTTCTCCTCTGCCACAGGGACTGAGAGCTGGAACTAACATTATGTAGTGGACCATGTAACAGACCCTAGGAAGTGAGTTCATATAGAATAACAAAGCTACACATCTGTTAACATCTAGTGGGTAAGTATGAAGGCATCAATCCAGCTGACCTTAAAAAAAAAACCCTGTAAGTAAAATCTCCTCCATTTATTCCACAAGTATTTTATCTTCCCTTTAGTGTGTTAGTCAGAAACAAGCCTAACAAGTATGAAAATACATGGTGAGACACCCAGATAACTAGGAGTCACCCTCACTGTTTCTGGTCTGGAGATATGTGGCCAGAATCAGGGCTTCCATGAGCTGCCTCCCTCTTGCTGAGACAGGCTGTATGGGGGGCCTCAGGGTGATTCCTGGGCAGGACTCCCGGCTTCCCCTGAGAAATGAGACAGCTTGGGCACAACTTTCAGCCGAAGCCTTGAGGGCAGCCACAGGTGAAACAGGCAGGAACACGCTATACGCTCTGTCCTGTGTGGTATGGATGAGGTGCATGGGGAGGAGGAAGCACTGCTGATATCACATGAGCTCTTCTGCCAAACAGACCCCTCAGCTTACTCATGACAGTATATTCCGCCTTCAGGTTAACAAGGGCTGCCTGAGAAGCACATTACTAGGCCCAGAAGTCGGTTAGAATATAACCAAGGGGATTTACACCCACAGAAGTTGTCAACCTACTTGGAAGAAAATAGTCATGGCTTGGAAACAAGCATATCTGCAATGAAGAGTTTCATGAGGCATCACTTAGAAACTGAAGGTCATATGTTAGGGTGTCAGCCCCCAAAATCCTAAGAACTGCATGCATGAAGGATATTTGTCTTCCATGTTGATGTTCTTCTTTCTCCCTTATCAAAGAAGTGGAAACAAGGGCTAACAAATGTCTAGACTGTCCCTTGCAAACAAGGACCAGACATCAGAGAGACCTATCCTGTCTTTTATAACCCAGGCCTTAGCTCATAAGATAGACACACGTAAAAGTCCTAGACCACTGGTAATGTGATGACAAAACTCTTTTAAAAACTTATGCCAATCTACATTAACGCCCATTTTTTAAATAAAAAATGTCAGACAGAGAATACCACGATTTTCTTGGTTAGAAGATTATGTTTCCCATATGGACAAATGCAAACTAGTACTTTTATGCTTAATACATTTCACCAAATGTGAGACTTTATCACCCAAATAGTGGACCAAAAAATAACCCCAAATTTATACTTTTGATAACTTACTAAATTTTGAAATAAGTTTAATTGCAGAGACATGGGAACAGTTGAATCTTTCTGCTTATCAGGTATCTGGAATTGCAGCCACTGAACTTATAATAATAAGCTGGGATGTTGATAAAACTGAGGCTCAGCCTGTTTTAATAATGTACATGGACTCTAGAATTGCCAACGCGTGGTCACTGCTACTTGATTTACAATGTGGTCATGAAAAGCCTTCCCTGGGGTGTTGTCCTGCTGTCATGAAGTCCACTCCCTGGGCACTGCTGCTGTGGACTGCAAGGAGCCTTCGGAACTTCACACCAAGTGCCTGATTCCTCTGCTGAGAGTGGCTGCAATGCACCCTCTGTGGCTTTGTAAAAGCACTAAGGTGAACGCAAGACACAGAGGGAGGATTCAACTTCCTTGTGGAAAGGCTTACCCCCTCAACCATTCCAGTAAAACCCCCTCTTATCTGTTGTGTTTCTTTTCAATTTTTGGAGTGGTCTTTCCCTCTTGCTCATCTGAAAGGTTCCCACAGAAAATGCTGAAAAAGCATTATCAGTAGGATATCACCCTAGAGCACCTTTCTGATACAGAAGAGACACCACCCAACTATTCACTGTGTGTCAATATCAAAGCCATCCCACTTTAGATACTATATACAGAGAAGAGGCTGTGCCATGCTCTCAGGCATGGTCAGCTCCAGGCTCACAGAAAGAGGAGAGTTTTCCGTTTAGAACAACTTACCCCTACAGACAACAAGTACCAAGAAACATGCAACACTACACTGAACTGGATGTGAAGAATTCATATTTTACACCAGTGAGGGGAACACTGTCACACAACGCTGATGGGATGGTTTCTGTCACTCATGCTCTAACTTGAGGGTCTTGGCAACACAAGTGGGCCTGTGACGGTGTCTACTTCTCCTTTTTTCCCCCTTTCAGGATTCACAGTTGGTTGTGTCACGCACTAAGCAATCTGGTATCTTTTGGTCCAAACAGGTGTCTCAGTAGTCCTTTTGCACCTTTTTGTCTCTCTGTGAAGAGCCAAGTTCAAACGCTGGAAACCGTGATGTCTCCGGAACGAGGACGTCAGAGAGAAAGTGAATCGCGCCAGCCATGCCTGCAATGTAAAATGTGGATCCTGTTAAGACGGAGCAGGAGGGGCAAGTCTGACACACAGTGATCTGTAATCATTTCCTTTACTGGGGCTGTAAGCATGTGGGAAACAGTGTTCAGGACTTTAAAGACGATTTTATAAAAAAAGGAAAGAAATCCTTACATTAGCACCCAGCAGGTAATGATATCAGTTTTTGTACAATCCTATTTTTTAAAAATTGGTTTCTGGGCTTTAATCTTGTATCTTAAAACTTTAAGATGATCTCACAGAATCGTGAGATCAAACTACCAAAATTTATGGGTGCTGCTATTATGATATTTCAACATACAAAACTTCCTCTCTCAGAGCTTTTATATTCTTATTCCAAACAAAAAGTTGCATTTTATAGCTTCTTTAAGTTTTAAGAATATTATTTTAAAACAAACTTTATTTGCTTTGGTCAAAATCCCACCCAAAATCACTGCAGGAACCAAGCAGGTTCTTGCTTGAGGACATCCAGAGGCTCTTGAGGAGGGGGTGAGGGTGGGGCGAGGGAAGCCACCAGCCACTCCAGCCTCCAGGACTCTACCTCCCTCTCCAATCAGCACAATTCCTCCCCTGTTGGGTGTCTGTCGTTTGTAGTTTTTCTTTTGATGTAAAATTTACATACAATGACACACACAGGTCTTCGGTGTACTTAACTGAGTTGTGACAAAGGCACACACCCTGTATAAACCACACCCTGTCAAGTGATGGACTACTTCTATCATCTCCCCGAGGAAGTCCCTGTGGATCCCTCTCCAGTCTGTCTTGCCATCATCCCCACCACAGATTAGTGTTGCCTGTTTCAGAAAGTCATAGGAACGGAACCACATAGTACATAACCTGTTGTGTCTGGCTTCTTCCCTCAATGTTTTTGTGATGTTCATGTTTTGTGTGTGTCGGTACCTGTTTTGCTACATTTGGGTTGCTCCCAGCCTTCCCTATAAGTTCATGTTTGAAGAAAGGGTTCCAGCAGCTTATTTAAAAACTCTGAAAACCACTGACCAATTAGAACCCATTAGAGATAGGCAGTGACCCTGTAGCTTCAGGAAGGGCCCTAGAGTAGGCCATGCCGAAATGACCCCTGAGTTTTTGTTTGGTGGGATGGGACAGCAGGTCCACCTGGTTGGAGCACTTGGGCAGGAGAGAGCTCTTGCAGGAGGTGTCACAGGTGTCAGCAACCCTGCCTACCTAGTGGCCTCCACATGGACATTCAGTATAACTACTCTCCACCAGCCTACAAGAATCCAGTTAGTGCGTACTAACAGCCCTTGCGAGGCACAGGGAAACAAATGAATCTAATGACTTCCCAGTCTTTAGGGAGCTGTACATTCAAAGATTTTTACCTAGTGGGGCTTTGAAGTTGCCATTATAAACTAGAATTTTTGAATGAACTCGATTTAGAGTTCAGGTATTACTCTGGTACATCTGATGCAAACACATTGCATTTTTATGATATAAAAGCCTAAAATTTTTATTCTGAGAAATATTTTTTCATTATGATTTCTTTGAATATTAGAAAGATCTTATTCTGCGAAAGATAATGACAAATGCTCTATTTTCTGCCTATATTTCGATTATGTGATTAAAAAATAAATTAAGAAATAAAACAGGGCATATCACTACAGAAAATTCAGACATCAAAAGGGTAATAAAGCAATACTACCACAGCTTTACACACATAAATTTGACACCACAGGTAAAATGGAGCAATATCTCGAAAATACAAACTACAAAACTCACCGAATATGAAATAGATAACTTGAACAGCCCTATAAACTATTAAACAAATTGAACTTATAATTCTAAAACTCCCAAAAAAGAAATCCAGAAGCATTCACTGGAGAATTCTACCAAACATTTAAATTAGAATTAACACCAATTCTTCCACCAATTAATGCACAATCTGTTACAGAAAACAGAAAAGGAGAGGATATTTCTCAGTACAGTTTATTAGTTCACTATTACCCTGACACCAAAACCAAAGATAGTACAAAAAAGAAAAACTAAAGGCCAGTATTCCTCATGAACACAGATGCAAAAATCCTGAGCAAAATATGGGTCAATACAATTCTGCAAAGTTTAAAAAGAATTGTAAACTATGACCAAGTCAGATTTATTCTAGAGATGCAAGGCTGGCTTAATATTTGAAAATCAACCAATGTAACCCACAATATTAATAGCCTAGAGAAGAAAAAAGATCATATGATCTTATCAACTGATACAGAAAAGCATTTGACTAAATTAAACACCCATCTACTATTTGATATTTAAAAAAACATTCAATCATTTATTCTTTCTGAAGTTTATTTTGGAATTAGTATCAGATGTGGCTCTAAAGTAATTAAAAGTTATCATCAATTTATCCTAACATCATTCAACCTTTGCCCTTTGATTTTTGTGGCCTATGTTACAAATTATCCAGTTCATACACACACATACACACACATATAAACACATAATATAAAAAATACATGAGTCTCTTTGCAGGACTTCTATTTTGTTTTCCTGAATTATATTCTATATATTGTGCCTGCAGCAGACTGTAAATGTTGTATTTGCTGTCATTGTTCTTGTTTTTCAGAACTTTCTTCAATATTCTCTTGTTTTTTAACTATTAACATTTCTAGTTACTAACATTAGTTATACCTCTTTCCCTAACTTAAATAATTAAATATATTTAAATAAATTACTAGGTTTCCTGTGAACAGATCACAGGAAAAACACAAGATTACAGATGAAATGCAGAGGAGTAAACTTGTTATTTCTTCTGTTTACCGGGCTGCAAACATTCTATGCTCTGTCTGCGTATATATTTCACAAAAGATCTAAAAACACTTGGAAGACATTCATGGGAGCACAAAATAGGTAAGGTAAAGAAACGATACAATTTTCAGCAGCAAATGACTTTGCTCACAGCTTTTTGAGAATTGTGGAGTTACAACTCTAGGAAGAGTGAATGTAACACTGCTAGTCCCAAGAGACAGGAGCACCAGATCCACTCACTCAGATATTTACACTTGGACTCGTTTCCTCCGTCTTACCTTCAAAAAGAGAATAGGGTCTGTCAGGAATGCGGCACCCATGTGCTCCATATTCTAGACACCACTCTGCAAACTAAGAAAAAGGGTATTTATTTTTAAGAGTGGAGATTTGACTCGGTGAAAAGGCAACAAATAAGACACTGCAATGATGTCGCTAAGAATCAGAGAAAGAAGATTCTGGGCAGTAGAGAAATTAGGAGAGCGGGCTCTGGGAGGGACTCCAGCCACCCCTTCTCAGCTGGGAGAAGCCTGGCAAGTTATGTCACTTCTCTATACCTGCTTCCTCACCTGTAAGGCGATACCTACCTCAGAAGGTTGTAGGGAAGACTGAAGTAGAAAACAAACAACCACCACCTTCTGTCTTTTCTAGGCACCTGCCTCCTCCTGCCTTTACAGGTGATCATTCCTGAAGTAACTTGAAACACTTGCTCTATCCAGATTAAAAACCCTGGCTCTGAAACTGCATTCAGAATCAGCTACTGGCTTCCCTGGCTGCTTCTCTGGCCTTACCTGGAAACCACTCAGCTTCATCTGGTCCCAGCCATTCTTAGTCCCACTCCTGGGAAACTCAACCTGCACTTTGTTGCTCTCTCGCCACAGCTCCCTGTCTACTCCACTGCCTGGAGCACTGCTGCCTGACCACCTTCTTCATCTTTAAAACTCCTCCCTCAGCTCTCAGCAGTTTCCCTTGAGCTCCCTGACCCTTCCTTCTTAAGCCTCGTCAATGGGATTTTTATATCATTATAATAACTTTCTCTTTTTTGCTTAAGCTAACTTAATTTCCTTGTCATTTGTATACAAAGAATCATAAGTAATAAACAAAGAATATCAAATTCAGCACATATAAAATAAAACTTATTTTGCTTTCTACCCTCTAAATCTGCTCCCTCTCTTAGCGTGGCTGATGTATCATCTATCTGGTTTCCCTAGTCAGATGATAGGAAGACATTCAGATATTTCCATCTTTTCCACATTGAAAAAAACCCCACTAAATTCTGTGGGCTCAACATCCTAAGTGTTTCTAAATCTCTCCTCTTTACTATCACAGCCAATGCTTTGGTTCACAACTCAACATTTCTTGTGTTAATTATTAAATAACAATTTGAGGAAACCTAACCTCACTCTCATTCTTTCCCGTGACCCGGCACTGTTTCTAATGGGGAGTCTGGCCACGGCTTACATACCCCTCCAGATCAGCACTCACATGGGCTGGTTATGAGAACCACCTGTGGAGCCCGCCCCCTCACTGACGTGGTCTGGGGTGGCTCCAAGCTCTCTTTGAAAGTTTTCCCGTGGTTCTAAGGTGTAACCAGGTTGAAAACTCCTGACTACAGGAAAGGACTAACCTCCTTTGGCCTCTGCCCACCTGTCTGACTTCACCTTTTGACCTCTGCTCTACCCCAACACTGAGGTATACAGTTTCAGGATCACGGAGCTGTTCCATGCCTCTGTGGCTGTGCAGGAACTATCCTCCTATCAGGAATGTGCTCCCCCTCCCCAGGCCACCTCTTCCTGTCCACCTGAAAAACTCTTCATCTTTAAAAAATTAGCTGTGTCTCAGCCTCCAAAAGTCTTTCCCAATTCCTCAGATTTACTGAACCATCTACTCTGATGATTATTAACAAATTGGGCTGCTCCTCACCTCTCTATCTTCTGCTCTGCTCCGGCCACATGAACTTCATACGGTCTGCCTGGGTGCCTCACACCTCCAGGCCTTGGGACAAGTAGTTTCTTCTCCTTTTAACAGTTTTACTCATCCCTCTCTGCTAAATTTCTAGCTATCCTTTAGGTCTTGGCCTAAATGTCATCTGAACCCCCTAAAACGTCCAGGTTAGGCATCTGCTCTCTTCTGCATGTGCCTCTTTGTGAGTTTGGGTACTACAGCAGGCATGTGTCTCAGGGGTCTATTCCCTTAGACAGGGAAGGGGTCTCTTATATTCGGGTTGAGAAAAGGTTTCATAATAGTAACAGATGTTCACTGTCCAGAAAATATAAAGAATAAGTCACCAATAATGCCTCCATTAATAAGAGTCATTGTAAACATTTTGGAGTATTTTCTTCCAACCTTTTTTCCATATCTATAAAACTATATTTTGTGAAATGTGTATAGTAAAAAATTCACTAGAAAACATTTACTGAGTCTTGCTTTGTGCCATTCATTTTCACACATTCAATACATATTTATTATTATTCCACTTGGTGCCAGCACTGGTGTAGGGTAGTGACCTAGACAAATAAGATCATGGAGCTTATATTCTACTGGTGCAACATACTCAAGAAACAAGCAGAAATACAAGTTGAATGACTGATTCTTTTACTTGGGAGATCTCAGAGGCCCTAAGAACATCATATAAGCTGAGACTGGAATGGTGAGGATTGCCATACAAATTTCAGGGGAAGGGCATTCTTGACGGATGAAACAGCTAATAAAAGGTTCAAAGAGGACAGCATGGCATGCTCCACCCTGTGGAGAGGTGGGGGCAGCATGGCTGTAGCATGGAATGTGGTGGGCTCAAAAGAGGGATATGACGAAGTGATGCAGGGGGAGAAACAGGGGAAGGCCAAAGCATACAGGGCTCTGTAAACTCGGGGGAGGACTGTGGGTTTTGTTCACAGTGCAATGGGAAACCATTGAATTTTAAGTAGGGGCAATTATAGATCATCTGCACATTATCTCAGATCATTCTTCTTGGAACAAGAAGAGATGGGTAGTATTTTCCCCCTATTTTTACAGATGAAGAAACTGAGGCTTGAAGGAGAAATATACCCAGAGTCATAAAGCTAATAAATGGCACAGAGGAATTCTAATGAGGTGGTGTGACTCCAGAACTTGTGTCCTCAGAACTCATTTCCATTTCAAAGCCCCATTTTATAGGCAGGATCACTGTGGCACAGAGAAACTAGGGACAAGGCTGCGCCAAAAGAAACAGAAGAAACTGCACAGTTGGGAGGAACAGGTTAGGAGAAGGAAAGAAGCTGTACTTTTGGACTTTGTGAATGTTCTGGAGTGTTCAGCAGTTGTCTGGATAGAAGTGTCCTTACCTTACAAGCTCGGTAGAGGTACTTTCTATCCTGCGTGAGATGGTAAAGGGACAAGAAAGAGTAGCCATTTCCAGAAGTCCCATGGCAGATCCCATAGCCCTTCCGTAGCAAACCTCGCTGCCAAATCACATCACTGCACTCCATGGCATCTTTCAAGTACTTCTCCTCCTTAAAAACCTAGATGATGAACAACAAGGCAGAGTTAAAAAGATGTTTTCAATAAAGAGTTAGCAAAGTATTTTTCCTTGCTGGTTAGAAAATTGCATGGCATTAGGAAACCTGCAATGCACTGGGGATAAAAAACAAACAGACACACAAGCAACCCCACACTGGAGTACCTTACAATCTCAATTTGTCCATCTATTCCCCTGTCCTTCTAGTTCACAGTTTTACAAAAGTAACTCTAAAACTTAGTTCAAAAAATTAAAATGAAAGCTACCAGATCTCTTTGGTAAGATGTCTTGTCACAAACAAACCACTCTGTGCTTCCTGGAGCACACACCCTGTAGCTCTAAAACTTCTGCTCATGTAGGAGGCAGCTGAGGGAATGATGATTCCACAATGTCCTGTCATCTAGGTCAAGAATACTCCATGTCCCAGGTCAGCCACATGTCAACAAGACCTCAAGATCTGGCACCCATCACAAGGAGGCCTGCGCAGAGCTTTCCACAATCCCAGGAGTAGGCAGGCTGGGTTGCAGAATTTAATGGCACCGTCTCCATCAAGTGGTTGGTATGCAGGTGCAGGGAAGGCAAATGCCTGGCAAGAGGAAGCTGTCTGTTTTGCCTCCCTACATTCCCTTTTAAATATTCTTCTCACGTTTCATTTATTTTGTTTCTCTGGTCCTTTCCTCAGAATCTGTTATGAGTAATCTTCACCTGTTTAACTCATTCCAACCTAGTGCAAATGAGTTTTAGACAATAAATTAGAGTCAAAAAGGTCATGAGAGATGATGTCCTTGGGGATGACAAATAGGACTCATCTTCTTGTGTCCGATATGTAGTGATCTTCTGGGCACCCAGTTGAGAAGGCTCTGAAGCTTAAGGAAGAAAAAAAAAGGCTGAACTATGATCAGTGTCTGTAGTGGGCGAAAAAGAGGCATATTTGCATTTCAGCCACTCTCCCGATGTACAATCTACTCAGTGTCAGAAGCAAGACTGAGTTATGAAAGCAACTGAAATGTGGGCTCTGGGTCAGACTGCCTCAGTTTGAATCTCATTCTGTCACCTTTTAACAGTGTGGTTTTAGATAAGTGACTTAATATCTTCCATCTTAGCTTTCTCAACTATAAAAGGATACTAGTTCTTCATCTCAGTGGCTAGTGGGGGTTAAAATAAGATAATACACAAGAAGATCTTAGCACAGTGCCTGGCACACAGTAAGTGCTAAGTACTCTTCAGCATCATTAACTCTTATTCTTTCCATGTTATCATGCCAACAAAAATACTTTACCCTGTCATTTGCATCTTAAGCCTCTTAAAATGAGTTATAAAGGGAAACACCTTTTCTTATCCTGAAGAAATACTTGGTCAAAGCTAATAGGTGAAAAGCGATTGTTTTAGTGGCTGTGTCCTGCAATCATACTGAGAGGAAGGTCAGGCCTAAAGACACCTGATTTGCTGTTTTCTAGTGGTAGCCCAGGGGTATGTGAGTGTTGAAAGGGAAACCAATGAGACTTCCTTCCTGCTGTCCCTGTTCGCCCTGTAAGACTGAGGCTGTTAGAGGTGTGCCCATAAGGCCACCTTGTTTTACCTGCACCAGTAGCACTTCCACCCCACCCCCACTACCATCATATATATGCATGCTCTGAGTGTGGGGCTACTTTTAATAGTGAGACATTTGAGAATTTAAAGATTATGGGAAAAAGCTCCAAGATTTAATCACAGGTTTGTCTTCTCCACATTGTAGCGATTATAACTTGGCCAGAAAATCTGTTTGTTTATCCATAATACTTCTCTCAAATGGTAAATTTCCCAGGGAAGTGTCATGACAAACAGTTTGGAGAGAGAGTGCAGATGAAAACATAAAGGATCTGGAATCAGAAGACTGGGTTGGATTCCCTCTTCCACAACTACTAACCATGTGACTTTGAGTGCGTCACTGTTGACTTCTCTGAACCTATCTGCTCATGTTACAAAACGGACTAATGCTGAGATGACTCAAAGGATGAAAACAGACAAGGATTTTAGACAGTTATTAAACATCTTTAAGAATGAAAAGGAAACTATACTGATAATCTGATAATCAATGAACAGTTTGGAACTCTCAGAGGAAATGGCAGTATGAAAAAGAAACAGGTATTCTGGAAATGGAAAAACATCAATAGGTGAAATAAAAAATTTATTGGGTAGGTTTAATAGCAGACCAGACATAAGAGAAGAAATCATTAGTGAACATGAAGCTGGATAAATAGAAATTATCCAATCTGAATTACAGAAAAGAAAAATAAAAGTCTCAGAGGCTTGTTAGAAAATAAAGGTCAAATATTTACCAAATGTAGTGAAAGGTACAATTATAAGTTTAAGAGGCTTAAGGGATTTCAAGCAGGATAAATATAAATGGATACACATAGGTACTGACAAATAAAAATGGTAAGCAATAGGATATATTGGAGTATATGAGGAAGCCATTTGGTATAAACCTAATTCGGCCTGACTTTGTTTTTTCCACAAGGGCCTGACTGTGGCTATTGAGCATGCATTGCATATCTGCTTAGACATTTCCTATGGCCAGAACAAAGGCCCTTGAGATAAAGCTGCAACTTCCCCCAACATTAGCATTTCCTTAGGGATAAGCATTTTTCCTTAGGCTAGGAACTGATTGCTGCACTCCCCTCTGACCACCCAGCTCACCTGTGACCACTCAGCTGGAGACAACACACTGCCACCCTGCTGTGTTCACTGAGACAGAAGACCTACCCGCTGTTTCCATCAATTGCTGTGCCGACAGAGCAGTCTCGCAACTATTGTAAAAGGGACATTTCAATCCTATGTGAAACATCCTCTCTGGGGGTATATAACCACTCTGTGCACCCCACTTCTTTGGTGCCCTTTCTTCCTTCAGGAAGAAAGGCCCCAGGTTATAATCCTCAGATTTAAGCTCAGAATAAACTCACCCAAATTTTCATTTATAGATTGGTTATGGATTATTTTCATTGACAGTACATAAAAAAGAACTGAAAACCAAAAATTAAGAGGAAATCTTGAAAGCTTCCAGAAAAAAACACACTACATATAAGAGAACAGGATAAAGAATAACTAACTGCTCATCAGAAACAAGGGAGGCCAGAAAGAAATGGAACAGTATCTTTAAAGGACTGAAAGGGAAACAAGACTGTCAATCTAGAATTCTATATCCAGCAAAAATATCTTTAAAGAATGAGGTGCAATAAAGACAAGTTTAAGATAAATGAAAGTTAATTTGTTGTCACCCAACCTGGACCAGAAAAAATGCTAAAGGAAGTTTTTCAGACTGATAGGAATAATACCAACCAGAAATCTGATCTTCAGGAAGAAATAAAGAACACTGAATGGGAAATACATAAATAAATATCAAAAACCAATGTTCTGTTTGTCTTAATTTCTTTAAAATACACAGGACTATTTAAAAAGCAAAAATGATAACATTATATTGGGGTTTTATAAGATTTGTTGACATGTATGAGATATAGTGTAAAGAACTGGACTAAAAGGAAC
The DNA here is from genome assembly GCF_021613505.1 of Equus quagga. Lineage (NCBI taxonomy): Eukaryota > Metazoa > Chordata > Mammalia > Perissodactyla > Equidae > Equus > Equus quagga. The sequence continues at coordinate 50,748,323 of NC_060274.1, read as the reverse complement.
TATACACTTACTACTTTCTTATATTTTATGTAAAGTGGTATAATGTTAACTCTACATAGATTGTGAAAAGTTAAGAATGTATATTGCAATCCCTATAGCAACCACTGGAAAAAAAATGTACAAATAGATACAGTTAAAGAGTCAATGGAGAAATTAAAATGGAATTCTAGAAAAATATCCAATTAATCTCTCCTACCTCCCTAAAATGACCAGAAAGGAAAACAGAGGAGGAAAAAAATCCCAAAACGAAGCCATAAGAAGCCAAATGGAAAAATGGCAGAGCTAAAGCCACTCATACAAATAATTACATTAACTATATATGAGCTAAACATTCCAAATTAAAGGCTGAGAGTGTCAGACTGGATTGTTAAGACAAGTACCAACCATAAGGAGACACACTGTAAATATACAGACATCTATATAAAACTATAAAATTCTGCTGACAGAAATGAAAGAAAATGTAAATAAATGGAGAGGTATACCATATTTGTGGATAAAAGGCTTAATATTAAGACGTCAATTCTACTAAAGTTGACATATAGATTCAATACAATCTCACTCACAATCCCAACAGGACTCTCTTGTAGAAGTTGACAAACTGATTCTAAAATTTACATGGAAATGCAAAGAACCTAGAATATTCAAAGCAATTCTGAAAAAGAACAAAGTTGGAAGTCCTATACTACTCGACTTCAAAACTTACAAAAGCTAGAGTAATCAAAACAAAATAGTGCCATGATGATAGATAAAAATGCTAAAGTAAGAGAACATTTTTTTCTTTTTTTTAAAAGATTGGTCCTGAGCTAACATCTGTTGCTAGTCTTTTTTTTCCTTCTTCTTCTCCCCAAAGCCCCCCAGCACAGACTTGTATACTCTAGTTGTAGGTTCTTCTAGTTGTGGCATGTGGGATGCCACCTCAACATGGTTTGACGAGCAGTGCCAGATCCATGCCCAGGATCCGAAGTGGTGAAACCCTGGGCCGCCTAAGTGGAGATGAACTTAACCACTCGGCCACAGGGCCAGCCCCAGGTCATCTGATTTTTGACAAAGGCATCAAATCAATCAAATGGGGTAAATAAAAGTCCTTCTAACAAATGATGTGGGAACAATGAGATATCTCTATGGTTGAAAAAAAGAACCTCACTCCTTACCTCATGTAGTAACAAACCTCAGTTTGAGAAAGATCATAGTTCTAAGTGTAAAATCTAAATCCATGAAGCTTGTAGGAGAATATTATCTGTATAACCTGAGGGTAAGTAAAATTTCTTAGACAAGATACAGAAAGTAATTAACCCTTTTAAAAACTGATAAAATAGGGGCCGGACCCGAGGCCGAGTGGTTAAGTTTACGTGCTCCGCTTTGGAGGCCCAAGGTTTTGCCGGTTTGGATCCTGGGCGTGGACATGGCACCACTCATCAGGCCATGTTGAGGCGGCATCCCACAGCTAGAAGGACCCACAACTAAAGGATACAACTAGATACTGGGGGGGATTTGGGGAGAAAAAAAGAAAAAAAAAAGAAGATTGGCAACAGTTGTTAGCTCAGGTGCCAAGCTTTAAAAAAAAACAAACTGATAAAATAGACTTTATGAGAATTAAAAACTCTATTCATCAAAAGATACCATAAAGAATATGATTAGGCCAGCCACAGACTGGGAGAAATTATTTGCAAAACATACAACTGCTAATACTAGAACACATGAAGAATTCTTACAACTCAGTAATAAAAACAAACAAAAAAGCACAAAACAATGTGAGTAAAAGATATGAACAGTTGACAAAGGAAAACAGAAAAATGACGCATAAACACAAGCAAAACTGCTAACAGCATTAATCACCAGGCAGACGCAAATTAAAACCATGATGAAATACCCACCAGAATAAAATTAAAAAGACTTTTAACACCAAGTGTTGGCAAAGATGCAGAGCAACCAGAACTCTCGTAACTTGTTGATGAAACGTAAAATGGTACAACCACTCTGAGAAAAAGTCTGTCAGTTTCTTACAAAACTAAATATACACCTACCCTCTGATGCAGCAATTCCATTCCTAGGTATTGGCCCAAAAGAAATAAAAACATATGTCTACAAAAACACCTGTGTAAGAATGTTCATAGCAGCTTAGTCATAATAGTAAAAAACCAGAAACAACTGAGAAACAAGTGGATAAACTGTGGTTTAGTTATATAAATGATGCTTAGTCTTAGAAAGGAATAAGAATACTTAGGAAGAAGGAATGAAAATATAGTTTGAAATATTCTCTCCAGGCGATTCTGACACATACCCCTAGAAAGACATGCCATGTTTCAAATAACCAACTCACAAATGAGCTTTTGGAACATAATTTATATGAAAATATTTTCTGACGTGCAGTCAAAAGTTGACCACCAGGACGCATTTCTAACAGCTCTGTTCTGAGATCTTCAGAGTAGGCTTGTGGGTGCACGAGGGGGATGGGATGGCTGTTTCAGACATTGAAAATGCACAGAATCAAAGGACTACATTGATAGCATGTTGGGAGGACTTATATGGTTTTCTTGGGCAGCATATTTACCTTTCTAAATACAATTTCATTTGATCACTGTTAGCATTTGTTTATAGTGGCTGAATCTATGCAAACTGCTAATGCCCTAGGGCCCAAATGTGTGGTTAGAGGAAGGCAGAATGTGTGTGTCACCACTACCTATAATTTATTGTCAGATAATCAAGAGCTGATTGTAACTACCCATCAAAATACCTTCCAGCTATGGGGTCCACAAGTGTAATTTGTTAGAAAATCATTTGCATTTAACAAAATTCTTAATATAGTACAGAATATTGTTAAAATCTTGACATTTTTGGGGGGCTTGCCCTGTGACGCAGCGGTTAAGTTCCCACGTTCTGCTTCAGAGGCTTAGGGTTTGCTAGTTCAGATCCTGGGTGCAGACCTATGCACCACTTGTCAAGCCACACTGTGGCAGCATTCCACATAAAATAGGGGAAGATGGACATGGATGTTAGCTCAGGGCCAGTCTTCCTCAGCAAAAAGAGGAGGATTGGCAGCAGATGTTAGCACAGGGCTAATCTTCCTCAAAAAAACCTTAACATATTCCCCAAGACCATCTGAAACACTATATAATTTTAAGTTAACAAATAATACATGTTCATACAAAGAAGAGTATTCTGAACACTGATACATGATTAGCATCTACAGGAAAGGAAAACAAATTTAGTGAATCTGGACTCAATTTATAGTTTTATTTGTGAAAGATATCACTATTTTTTTCAAATACTTGAAAACCTTATGCCTTCATAAGCATTCCTGAAGAACTTATGACTTTGTATGCCAGCATGAGAAACGAAAGCTTGTTATTACATAAAATTTAAATACTTCCTAACTTTAAAACATAGCTTCGATGAATGCAGACCCTCTTAAGTTGAGTGAACAATAACAAGAGAATATAGTCTAGAGCTGTGTTTCTCTAGCTTTGCACCTCCACCCCCAGCCCTGCCCCCTGCCCTGGCCAAACACAAATTCCACACTCCACTCACTGACTTAGATACTTTGACGACATACTTTTACTTCCAATTGTAAAACTATATATGCTTTTTAAAATTACCATTGATGCCTTCTGCCCCAAAGGATTCTGATATTCCTTCCCTTCTTCATGTTTGAGAATCTTGACGTAAACAGAATTAAATTTTAGTGATTAAGTATGGGATGTTAATGTCTTTGGCTCCATGCTTTCTAGAAGAGAGAAATTTCTGTTTTGGAATCAGCTGGGCAGGGAAAGGCATTATATGGTATTGTGAGCAGAAGCCCTGGAGGCAGTAGCTGGTCTGACACATCTGTGACCCTGTCAGCAGCAGAGCTTTGACAGCAGTAGTGGAAACAGATGGAGGCGACTGTCGACAGGGCTAATGGAAATAGACCCGCCCAGGATGAAGGGCTCCTGATCACCTGCTTACTGACCACAAGGCTCAGCTGCTAGAGTGGGGGTGTGGGCTGGGGAGAAGACCCCCAAAAGCCAACTACCCCCATTATCAGCCACCAGGAATGCTCAGCTCTATAGCTGATCCTCTTTAAAGTGAGAGGGGAAAAGGAGTCTGACAAGCAGAAGCTTTGACGTTTCAGCAAAGTCACACCTGTTTCGAACATCAAAGGGTCCTTGGTTTGTACTGCCAATAGTATGTTCAGATATTGTGGTTGGATATTTATAATATTACAGACTTATGTCTATGTCACTGAAGCTACAACAATCGTTCTAAAGCTCAAAAAAGGGGAAGCAGTGATTCAAACAGAATTCTGTTTTAAGTTAAAAGCTGAGGTAGTGTTAAGAAGATGAATCACCTAGTTCTTCTGATTTTCCAAAGAGTGCTTTGCTCTCACCAAATATCATAACTTTCTGAGCGATTTTCTTGATGCTCATACCTGACTTTTATACTATTCGAATATTTTTGGTTCTATTGTTGTAGAAGAACTAAAAAAATTTTGAGAAATTAGCCTAAATCATGAGATAATTCCCCACAATTTAAAAAAATAATTTACTATAGTCAGTCACAAAGAGAAAATAAAAGTGATTCAGGGATGTTCTTTTGTTATTTTCAGGTAGAATCTGAATTCTGCTCCATTAAGTCCATCTATTTCTGCAAAACTAAGAGACTTTGCCAAAACACCTCTCCTTGTGGTTACAGTTGTATACTTTGATATATGAGCAACAATCTCCAACATCAAATATTACAAATAAAGATGCATTAGGGGCCGGCCAGGTGGCACAGTGGTTAAGTTCGCACATTCTGCTTTGGTGGCCCGGGGTTTGCTGGTTCGGATCCTGGATGTGGACCTACACACCACTTGTCAAGCCGTACTGTGGCAGGCATCTGATATATAAAGTAGAAGATGATGGGCACAGATGTTAGCTCAGGGCCAGTCTTCCTTAGCAAAAAAGAGGAGGACTGGCAGCAGACGTTAGCTCAGAGCTAACCTTCCTCAAAAAAACCAAAAACTAAAAACCAAAAAAAAAGATGCATTAAAAGAAAAATAGAATTACAAAAGAAGCATTGTTTGCTTTCAACTTACATAACAAATCTTAGTGCAGGAGAGAAATCAACAGAATTCTTAATATTGAGCCCAAATCTATCTAGAGTCTACTAGAATCAGTTAGTGAAGGCAGTGCCTATTTTCCTGTAATACCCTGTATGTGTAAAAATTTGAATGCCACACCTATCTCTTGGGAATAATTTTATAACAATTTTAAACACAAATTCAAAAGCTTTTGAATAATAATAATGATAATCCAGCAATAAAGGCTTATTTAAGCAAGAAAATAAAATGATATCAAGTCAAACAAAAAAGCATTTTGGTTCTAATACTGCCAACTGCCTTAATGAAGACTCATTAGAATAAAAATCATTACTCTGCTGTCAGCTAGGTTTTCTTTTACATAGAACATAACCCTTTTAAACACACACACATACACTTATAGCACTAACTACAGTGGTGATGAATAGTGGAATAATGAGAATTTCTATTTATTTTGTAAAACCATTAATTCTAAAAGGTTTTTAGTTTGCAATCAAGTATGTTTGCCAAAATCAAACCAAAACTTGGTGGTGAAAATGACATCTCTGAACATGGGATGCCTGTGATCCACACTGAAGTACTGACCTTGTAAGCTTGCATAAGCATGTGGATGACACCCGGGGCACCATGGCACCAATGGACCAGTCGATCTGTTTCATTGCTTAATGATGAAGGATAATTCCCAGATCGGAATCTTTTGTGGCGCATATAATCAATACTAGGTTTCACCATTTCTGTTAAGATTTCTTGGTCCACTTTTGCTGCTGGCTTTAAACAAACAAATAAAAATAAAACATTTCATTAATTTTTCCAAAACCTCTGTATTGTGGCTAATATAATAAAGCATCAATTACTAGAATATTGAGCACATGAAACTAGAATTAATTCAATTATCTAGTTATTAAAGACCCAGAAGACCTTTTTTTGGTTTCAACTCTTTCAATGTTGCAGACGAAGTCCAAAGGCCATGATGTGCTGGAGAAGTCCCTCTTGCTCAGGAGAGGCCTTCAACTGATTGGACAAGTGGACAAAGCCCACCCATATTATGGACGGCAAATTGTGTTACTAAAAGTCTACCCATTTAAATGTAAATCTCACCCAAACTACCTTCACAGAAACATCTATAATAATGTTTGACTAAATATCTGGGCACTGTGGCCCTGCATGTTAACACATAACATTAACTATCACAGATAGCTAGCTAACTTTTTTAAATGGGGAGTTTCAAATGCCTACATACCTTTAAATCTTTTATCTGAGCTGTTTCTCCAAAACAAGAGACTTCAATCCCCTATCTGAAGTGGAGGTGGCAACGCTGCTTGGGGTGAGAGAAAACTGGTGGTGCATGAGGCTGGTTGTGGTAGCAGGGAGGTCTCACCATTTACCATGTGGACATTCATGCAAACCCTAGTTCTATGCTTCAGTTCCACTGTCCTCTACACCTGGCTTTCTTGAGTTAAAACCGCTGGTTTAATTCCTCCAGACCATTTCCTTTCGTCTCCAGCAGGAGTTAGGGGAGGAATAGTCAGTCACTTCACTGTGCAGGGTGGACTTACTAACAGCAGTACAACTGATCTGGTAAAGATTTTCTAGGAAGCCCTCCTGCTGCCCAGACCTCACCCCTATATGAACACATGTCTGGCAGCACCTTCAATAGTACATGGCACTTTAAATTCCTGCCTTCCAGTGTTTTGCAGGACAAACTGGCTTGCTGCTTATTGGCAACCTCCTCTTCAGGCATCGATGTGTGATCTTCCTCTGCCATTCTTTCATCTATTCTCAGTCTAAATATTTGTAGAATGGGGTTCCAGATGTCTCCTAATTTCATCAAAAAAGTTGGGTTTCTGTTTTTTTTCTTTGTTGTTGTTTTTTCTCCCCAAAGCCCCAATACATGGTTGCATATTTTAGTTCTAAGTCCTTCTAGTTCTTCTATGTGAGCCACTGCCACAACATGGCTACTGACAGACGAGTGGTGCAGTTCCACACCCAGGAACTGAACCCAGGCTGCCGAAGTGCAGCATACTGAACTTAAACCATAATGCCATCAGGGCTAGTTCTCTTTTCTTTGCTGTTTTGAGGTGATTTTCAAGAGAAGAATTGTCTTTATTCTGCTATCAGGAAAGTAGAGCTGTTTTTAAGTGATATTTTATGTTTCTGTGTATATTGTTCTGACAGCCTTTCAAATGAAACCATACCGTGGGACTTGGAGGAGCTGCACTGCTGCACCGTCACACTGCTGCTCTACTGCTCTGCCAGACTGGCAGCAGACACAGGACAGGGAAGAACTGTGCACAACTGCTCTTGTGAGCCAGCTCTAGCATACCACTGCTTAGTGATCATCAAAAGAAAACTGACATCAACTTCCAAATAGAAGCCTTACTAAATAGGTTTCCATGTTTTTCACTTTAAAAGCAGATAAGGGGAAAACTTCATGATTTGTGTTTCTCTCAAGGAAACCCCTCATATTTAACAAAATTAACCTAAACATCTAAATCTAAATTAGGTTATTTTTATTGGCGTGGTTCTCATATGATTATGTTTCCCTTAAGGGTATTATCACTTAAAAAAAAAAAGGGTCAAAAGTCACTGTTAAAACATTTTTCTTGGAAAAATACACACAATCTACCAACTGTACAGAACAACAGTGCCATTTTTAAATGAGACATGGAACTCTGGTTATTTTAGAAACGTGTGTCTCCACTACAGTTATGCACTGCATAATGACGTTTCAGTCAACAATGGACCACATGTACAATGATAGTCCCATAAGATCAGCACCATATAGCCTAGGTGTGTAGTAGGCTATACCATCTAGGTTTGTGTAAGTATACTCTATGATGTTCACACAACAACAAAATCGCTTAATGACACATTTCTCAGAATATATTCCCATCGTTAAGCAACACATGACTGTATAAAGAAAATTCACAAAGTAGAATATATACATGTTTCCCCCTATTAAAACAGTAACTACTTCAATCAGCAGGAGGACATGGACAGAAGAAAAGCGGGGGCACCAGACAGCTAATGTGGTATAAAACTGCATACAGAATGTGCTATCAGCAGTTCACTGCTTGGGTTCATAACGCAGCACTTAAGTATCCATGATTCAAAGTAGGATCCTTATTTTATTTCAGCCTGCTTGGTTTGTGCTAAAATTTCAGTTCCCCTTTCCTATTTGATCTAATATTTTATAATTTGGTCACCATGTTAGTATTTCACAGTATTCTTACCTACCTGCATTAACATGTAGTAGATTCCAGCCATGCCATGGGCTGCTCCAACATACTGCTTCCTGTGCCACTGATATAAGAGGGGACAGCGCTCAGTCTTCTTTTCTTCCCTTGACAAGATCTTGCCCGATTCAATAATAGCACTGACTACCTACAGAGATAATGAGACAGCAGAAGTCTGAAAAACTTACCTTTATTGTTTTAGTCTAATCAACACTAACAAATGTCTTCATGTGTGTATGTGTGTGTGTGTGTAGACAGATGACAGATAATGTAAAAATCTTTAAGCAGTTAGTGGCTAACACTGTTATCTTTATTTTATAAATTAATACAGGCAGAGAGAAATCAGAAGATAATCTCAGAGTAGAAAAGGACATTATGAAGCTGAACCAAGAAGTGAAAAATTCTTTGTATGAACAGTTTACTAGAATCTAGAAAAAAATTCCTATAAAAACCATCCTACTTAGTTGCTTTTTAGCTGCAATGTTTTCCCCAAAAGACTGGCAGGTACATCTTCCAGGAAAGGCTGGAGGAATAGGCTTTATTTACAAAATGCTAATGAAATGAGGTCTGTTGTGGTGTGCAGGACTTTAGTTAGACTGAAAGAAGAATTTCATATCTGGAATGGCTAAGTGGCAAAGACACCAATTGTTCCTCATATCTACTCTCCCCTCATACTTTTGGTAACAGTGTTCCAAATTTTAGCAGGGTATCCAGCTACAGACAGCTGCACACAGTCATTTAATTAAGTTTTGGAAGTGAGATGTGAAGAGAAGTGAGGTGGGCAACTTCTAGTTCTTGGCCTTAAAAAGGAAGCTGCTTATCTTCCACTTCCTCACCAGACTCCTGGGCTGGACATGTTCAACTAGCTTTGGTCACGCAGATAAGGGCAAGCCCCTAGGATATGGCAGAACAAGACAGAAGAACCTGGGTCCCTACCTGCCTGGACTGCCTACTAGTTCAGACATTTCATGAAAGAGAAATGAACATTCTTTTTTTTTAAGGTGATTCTTTTTTTTTGTTCTTTTTTTAAAGATTTTATTTTCCTTTTTCTCCCCAAAGCTCCCCAGTACATAGTTGCGTATTTTTAGTTGTGGGTCCTTCTAGTTGTGGCATGTGGGATGCTGCCTCAGCATGGCTTGATGAGTGGTGCCATGTCTGTGCCCAGGATCTGAACCAGCGAAACCCTGGGTCACCAAAACGGAGTGCGCAAACTTAACCACTTGGCCGTGGGGCCAGCCACATACCATCCTGAACACACCCGATCTTATCTGATCTGGAAAGCTAAGCAGAGTTGAGCCTGGTGAGTACTTGGATGGGAAACATTCTGTCTTTTTGAAGTTGCTTTTGTTTGGTTCCAGTAAAAACAAATGAATTAATATAGAACTAAGAGAAGTACAGCTTTTTTAAAAACATTCCTAGAAAGGAAAACAGGAGCCATTTATTAAATTAATGAGATGCTTTAAGAAATTACTACTATCTAGAAGCAGAGTCTAGCCACCACTATGACTCAATGCTACAGATAGGATCTAACAGTAGAGATGAGAGGAGACCCATAGTCATCAGTAATCCCACAATACCTCTTTAATAGCCGACTCACACACAGTTCCTGGACCGATCTCCGTGTTCAGGTAGAGCAAGGCATACAGATAACCTGCCCGTCCGTAAAGCAGCTCATCGGGAAGGTCTGAATCTCGGCAGACAATGGTTCTCTGGAGCTGCAAAAGTCTACCCAACAAGAAAAATTCTGTTTTCCCAGAGAACGTCTAAAATCTCTCTTCCTGAAACAGTAACTCCATCACTTTATGAATTACTTGTTATTTATTTTTAATTTAAAACTGATTTTATAAAATACAAAAAAAACCCCTGAGAAAACAACAAAAACTTCATTAATTTTTCTCACAGATGTCAAAATTAATAACAAAACATCTTTCTGTTAAAAATTTCTATCTTTATTTTTATTCTAAATCATGTAAGAGAAGATATTCAATTTTGAAATCCAAAATTAGAAGAAAGTGATTTACAATCTAAATGAAAATGGTACTAAAATGTAGACAATGCTTGGGAATTAGCTTGATCATTGCACCCTTCAACAAACATTAAGGGACTAGCAAGCACCAGGCCCTGGGAGTGAGCCCTGATTCCTGTTTCTTCAAGAAAGAATCTAAACCAGTAAGTGCAATAAAAGTTTGCACTCTTAACTGTTCCATAATTAGCACATTTAATCAGTTACTTAAAGGTTGAACCTAAGAATCACTTAGTTACAGTAAATCTAAGGCAGATACGCTAATTTTCATGCATTGAAGGCAATCAAAAATTACTTAGGAAAAATGATTAACACAAAGAAACACATTTTTCACTCCCCACAAAATTAAGGCAAACACATGCCTGGATAGAAAGGGAGCAGGTGATACCACCATTATGCTCAAAATTCATATACAAACCTCTTCACTTCTTGGAGAGATCTGTTTGCAACAGTAGATGAATTAAAAAATTATTTCCTTTTTGAATATCTTTCTACAGCAAGACCTTCAACTGAGAATTTGGAGAAAATATTTCCAGTTTTAAAAACTCACTTTGTGATGCATTCCTGGGACTCAGAATCACTTTTGAGTTTATGATAGACCACAGCTCCTACAGCAAGGGGCCCAGCATCTCCACAGAGGAAGGTGACCCTGCGGCCATTCAGATTCCGAAGTGTCCTCTTTATGTAATCCAGGGATCGGAGCAGGTAGGTCTGGTCACATGTGACCCGATACAACTGCAGGTACAGAAGGGCTATGCCTGGAATAATTCCCCCACCCCAAAAGAAAAACATCATTACCTTTCCTTTTTACCTTTAAGACATTATTTTATGATTATACGAAAACCTTCTTCTACATAAACCCTATGTTTCTGAAGGGGAAACATCAAACAAACACATTTCTTAAAAATGGGGGCAAAAGAGAATTCAGGGTAGAATAAACTTAAAATGAGTTTAAATATATTGTCTTGCTAATTGTTCTGACACAATGATTCAATATCTCCTAGACAAGGGAAGATATACGACTTCTCACTCATTCCCATTTAATTTGAATTCATTTCAAGGTTTTATTCATTCTTCTTTGTATCTTAAGCTAACGTGGATCCTTCTCTTTTTACTTCTCATATAATCATTTCCTCTTATCTTATTGCAAATTAAATGATGACTTTTCTGAATTTTATGCCTTCTTCATTCCAATTTTTCCATTTCTCATAATTTTTCAATTTTCTTTAGTAATCAATCCATCCAAATGACCAACCAACCAGTGAGTCAACTCACCATTTGTGGAACAGCCACGTGACACAGAGTAAGTTAATGAACATAGAAGATATAGTTTATCACCTATCCAACTTTCCTATTTTAGATTAAAGAACAGATCCAGATATTCAAGTGAACCAGAAAAGGGTCTTTTCCTGAAAATCTGTGGAGGCTGCTGAAATCTACAGGCTTCTGAAAGAAGCATGCTATAATTCCTGGGTTCAAGAGGTCAATATGACAGCTAAGTAAAAAATGAATCTGCATAAATACATACTTAATAAAGTATATTATAGGGAAAGGTATTGAAAGAAATGATAGAATGGTGAAAAGACCAAAAAAAAGCACATTTATTAATGTTTGAATTGAGGTTTTCTAATATTCTGGTCTTTGTCTAATATCCTATTCTCACTTTTACTATTTTTCATTTTGCTTCTTAAATTTCCCAAACTATGCAGCGTCTTCTCTCTTTAATTCTCCTATTTAGAGTATTCCATCTCCCTTTCAAGTTAATTCTTAACACCTATATTTTTTTTTTTTTTTAAGATTTTATTTTTTCCTTTTTCTCCCCAAAGCCCCCCGGTACATAGCTGTGTATTCTTCGTTGTGGGTTCCTCTAGTTGTGGCATGTGGGACGCTGCCTCAGCGTGGTCTGACGAGCAGTGCCATGTCCGCGCCCAGGATTCGAACCGACGAAACAGTGGGCAGCCTGCAGCGGAGCGCGCGAACTTAACCACTTGGCCACGGGGCCAGCCCCAACACCTATATTTTTTTTGAGAAGTCCTTCTTTTGTTATTGTCCATTTCTTCAAAGACGTTGAGTCAAACAGATGTAAAAGTAGCATATTAGTAAGCCCTGAAAAAAAATCCTTCCATATGATTCATTTATGATCTCAAGTGTTTTCTATATTCAAAAACTTTAAATTGTAAACATATAGAAAACAAGTTAAAGTTAAATATCTACAAATTTCAAACATAATAATCACTGTAAAAAGTTTATAAATAAGTACTTCATGATTGACTTCGAAACCCCTAAAAATAGGATGATGATCTGGTCAACCTGTGAACCTAAAAACTTACAGTTATATATATTCAATGTCTAAGTATTTTAACGTAAATGATGACAGGTAAAGTATATTTTTGAAAGAAAGGTCATCATGACGTTCTGCCCCTGAATACTTCAATATGAAAATCTAAAGTATATGAACACTTTCCTATAAGCCAAAATAGCATTATAACTATCAAAATTAATAATTATAAGTGAGACTGAGCTGAGGTACGTTTTGGGTAGATCTTGATCAGTTTTTGTACCAGTATTATCTTTGCTTCATAAAATAATGGGAAGTATCCTCATTTTCCTATCCTCTGAAATAGTTTAAAAGTAGCACTGGGATTTCCTGTTTTGTTTTTTTAATGGTCTCTTTATATTAGTTTATTGTTTGCTTTTTCCCAGTATTATTGAGGTATAACTGACAAAACTGTATATATTTAAAGTGTATAACAGGATGATCTGGTATATTTAAACACTGAAAAGAATACCACAATGAGAGCAGCTCACATAGAAGACCTAGAACAACTATGTACTGGGGCTTTGGGGAGGAAAAATAAAAAAGAAGAAGATTGGTAACAGATGTTAGCTCAGGGGGACTCTTTCCCAGCACAAGAAAAAAACCCAAAAAAATTGATTTAAGAATAGCACAATGGGGTTAATTAATACATCTATCACTTTACATCTACTCTCTTAGCAAATTTCAAGTATACAATACAATATTAGGAATTATGGTCAGCATTCTGTACGTTAAATCTACAGAACCTGTATGTCCTATAATTGAAGGCGTGTACCCTTTGATGAGCACCTCCCCATGTCCCACACTCCACAATCCCTGGTAATCACCATTCTACTCTTTACGAGTTCGATTTTTTTTTTTTTTTAGATTCCATATCTATGTGAGATCATACAGTATTTGTCTTTCTCTGTCTGGTTTATGTCACTTAGCATAACGTCCTCTGGGACCATCCATGTTGTGGCAAAAGAGAGGACTTTGTTCTTTCTCATGGCTGAAATACGCAGCTGTATACACACATATAAATGTATCTATATGTGTGTATCTATATGTATATACATATATACACATCTATGTGTGTGTGTGTATATACACCCCATATCATCTTTATCCATTCAACCATCTATGGACACAGGTTATTTCCTTATCTTGGCTATTGTGAATAATGCCACAATGAACATGGGAGTGCAAATACCTCTTCAAGATATTGATTTCGTTTCCTTTGGCTACATGCAGAAGAGAGATTGCTGGATCATAAATGGTAGCTCTACTTTTAATTTTTGAGGACCCTCTAAACTGTTTTCCATAATGGCTATACCAATTTACCTTCCCATTAACAGTGCACAAGGGTTCCCTTTTCTCCACATCCTCTCCAACACCTATCTTCTCTTTTTGATAAAAGCCACCCTAACAGGTGTGATATGTCAGTGTGGTTTTAACTTGCATTTCCCTGATAATTAGTGACATTGAGCACTTTTTCACGCACCTGTAAGCTAGTTGTATGCCTTCTTTGGAAAAATGTCCACCCAGATGCTTTGCCCATTTTTAAATTGTATTATTTATTTTTTGCTATTGAGTTGTATAAGTTCTTCATATATTTTGCATACCGACCCCTTAGCAGATACATGGTTTGCAAATATTTTCTCCCATTCTCTAAGTTGCCTTTTCATTTTGTTGATTGCTTTCCTCGCAGTACAGAAACGTTAGTCTGATGCAGTCCCACCTGTTTATTTTTGCTTTTGTTGCCTGAGCTTTATGTGTCACAGCCAAAAAATCATTGCCAAGACCCATGTCAAGGAGCTCTTTCTCTATGTTTTCTTCTGGGAGTTTTATGGTTTCAAGTCTCACATTTAAGTCTTTTATCCACTTTGAGGTAATTTTTTAGAGTAGTCGAAGATAGGGATCCAGTTTCATTCTTTTGCATGTAGATATTTAGTTTCCCCAAAACTATTTATTGGAGAGATGATCTTTTCCCATTGTAGGTTCTTGGTGCCTTTGTCAAGGGTTAATTAACCATTTGTGCATGGGTTTATTTCTAGGCTCTCCATTCTGTTCCATTGGTCTATGTGCCTGTTTTTATGCCAGCACCATACTGCTTTGATTACTACATCTTTGTAATATACTTTGAAATTAGTAAGCATGATGGCTCCAGCTTTGTTCTTCTCAAAACTTCTTTGGCTATTCTGGGTCTTTTGTAGTTCCATATGAACTTTAGAATTTTCTTCTGTTTCTGTGAAAAATACTATTAGAATTTTTATAGAGTTTGCATTGAATTTGTAGATCAGTTAGGATAATAGGGACATTTTAACAATATTAACTTTCAGTCCATGAACATGAGAGGTTTTTCCATTTATCTGCATCTTCTTCAATTCCTTTCATCAATGTCTTCTAATTTTCAGTGTACAGGTCTTCTGCGTACTTTTTAAAATTTATCCCTGAGGATTTTTTTTATGCTCTTGCAAATGGAATTCTTTCCTTAATTTCTTTCTCCAATAGAAATGCAATGGATTTTTTGTATACTGAGTTTGAATCCTGCAACTTTACTGAATTTATTTATCAGTTTAAACAATTTTTTGGTAGAATCTTTAGAGTTTTCTATATATAAGATCACGTCATCTGCAAACAGATACAATCTCACTTCCTTTCTGACTTGGATACCATTTATTCCTTTTTCTTGCCTAATTGCTCTGACTAGGATTTTCAGTACAACGTTGAATAGAAGTGGCAAGACTGGGCACCCCTTCCTTGTTTCTGATCTTAGAGGAAAGGCTGAATATAACGTTAGCTGAGTAGAATATCATTAAGCATGATGTTAGCTGTGGGCTATCAGATATTACCCTTTATTATGTTGAGGTACATTCCTTCTATACTGAATTTGTTGAGTCTTTATTATGAAAACACGTTGAAGGGGCCGGCCTGGTGGCATAGTGGTTAAGTTCACGTGTTCCGCTTTGGTGGTCAGGGGTTCGCAAGTTTGGATCATGGACGAGGACCTAGCACTGCTTGTCAAGCCACGCTGTGGTGGCATCCCACATAAAATAGAGAAAGAATGGCACAGATGTTAGCTCAGCAACAATCTTCCTCAAGCAAAAAGAAGAAGATTGGCAACAGATGTTAGCTCAGGCCAATCTTCTTTACCAAAAAAAAAAAAAAAAAAAAAACAGATGTTGAATATGCTTTCTCTGCATCTATTGAGATAGTCATATAGTTTTTATCCTTCATTATGTTAATGTTGTAAATCACATGTATTGCTTTGCATATGTTAGACCACTCGTGTATCCCAGGAACAAATCCCACTTGATTGTGGCATATGATCCTTTTAGGGTGCTGTTGAATTTGTTTTGCTAGTATTTGGTTGAGGATTTTTGCATCAATGTTCATTGGGTATATCAGCCTGTCATTTTCTTTTCTGTTAGTATCATTGTCTGACTTTGGCATGAGGGTATGTTGGTCTCATAAATCAGTTTAGAAGGGTTCTCTTCAAATAAATTTTTTTGAAGAGTTTGAGAAGGATTGGTATTTAACTTTTCTTTAAGTGTCTGACAGAATTCTCCAGTAAGTTCATGAGGTCCTGGGCTTTTCTTCATTGCTGGGAGGTTTTTGATTACTGATTCCATCTCCATACTCATATTGTTCTGTTCAGATTTTCTATTTCTTCATGACTCAGTCTTGGTAGGTTGTCTGTTTCTAGGAATTTATCCATTTCTCCTAGGATATCCAATTTATCGGCTTATAATTGTTCATAGTAGCGTCATGATCCTTTGTATTCCTGTGTATCAGCTGTAATGTCTCCTCTTTTATTTCAGATTTTATTTATTTGAATCTTCTATTTTCTCAGCTAGTCTTGGTAAAGATTTGTCAATTTTGTCTGTCTATTCAAAAAAACAACTCAGTTTTGTTGATCTTTTCCATTGATCTTCTGGTTTCTATTTCATTTATTTCTGTTGTAATCTTTGTTATCTCCTTCCTTCTGCTATCTTTGGGCTTAATTTGTTCTTGCTTTTCTAGTTCCTTGAGGTGTAAAGCTAGGTTGTTTATTTGAGATCTTTCTTCTCTCTTAATGTAGTTGTTTATCGTGATATACTTCCCTATTAGAACTGCTTTTGCTGCATCCTGTAAGTTTTGGTATGTTGTGTTTCCATTTTCATGTGTTTCAAGATACTTTTTGATTTCCCTTTTGATTTCTTCTTTGATCCACTGGTTGTTCTAAACCTTTCTGTCTACTCTTCACATATTTGTGAGTTTTCCAGTTTTTCTACTATTACCGATTTCTAGTTTCATACTATTGTGGTAGGAAAAGACACTTGATATAACGCCTATCTTCTTGAATTTGTTGAGACTTTTCTTGAGCCCTAACATATCATCTATCCTGGAGAATGTTCTGTGTGCATCTGAGAAGAACGTGTATTCTGCTACTGTTGGATGGAATGTTCTGTTAGGTCCATCTGGTCTAAAAGTATAGCTCAAGTCCAATGATCTATCCATTGCTGAGAGAGAAATATTGAAATCCCCTATTATTATTGTAGTATTGTCTATTTTTTCCCTATATATCTGTTAGTATTTGCTCAATATATTTAGGTGCTCTGATATTCGGTGCATATATAATTGTTACATCCTCTTGATGAATTGACTCCTTTACCATTATATAATGACCTTCTTTGTCTCTTGTTAAAGTTTTCAAAGTTAAAGTCTATTTATTCTGGCATAAGTATACCTACCCTTGTTCTCGTGTGTTTTTTATTTGTATGGAATATCTTTTTCTACCGCTTCAACTTTCAGCCTATGTCTATAAAGCTGACATGAGTCTCTTGTAGGCAGCATATAGTTAGGTCTTAGTTCTTTTTTATCCATCCATTAAATTTTTTATCTATGTCTTCTTGATCTGAGAATTTAATCTATTTACATTTAAAGTAATTACAGATAAGGAAGGACTTGTTGATGTCATGTGATTAATTTTATGGTTGTTTTCTAGTTCCTTTCTTCCTCTCTTGCTGTCCTTGTGATTTGATGATTTTTCCATGTTGGTATGCTTTGATTCTTTTTTTTAAATGTTTGTGTATCTACTATAGGTTTTTGCTTTGTGGATACCATGAGGCTTACATAAAATATCTGATAGTTATAACACTCTATTTTAAGTTGATACCAAGTTAACTTAAATCTCACACAAAAACTCTAGCCTTTAACTCCCAACATTTTATGTTTCTGATGTCACAATTTACATATTTTACATTGTGTATCCATTAAAAGATTATTGTAGCCAAAGTTATTTTTAATGCTTCTGTCCTTTAATCTTTGTAGTAGAGTTAAATGATTTACACATAACAATATTACATTATTATAGTATCTTAATTTTACTACACACTTGCCTATAATAGTGCTTTATGTTTCCATATTACTAACTAGCATCCTTGCATTTCAGCTTGAAGAACTCATTTCAGCATTTCTTGTAAGGCAGGTCTACTGGTGGTGAACTCCCTTGGATTTGTTTGCATGTGAAAGTCTTTCTCTCTCCTTTATTTCTGGAGGACAGCTTTGCCAGGTATAGTATTTGGGGTTGGCTCTTTTCTCTTTAAGTACTCTCAACATATCAACCCACTCTCTCCTGGCCTGTAAGTTTCTGCTGAGAAATCCACTGGTAGCTTTATGAGGGCTCCCTTGTATGTTAGGAGTTTTTTGTCTCTTGCTACCTTCAAAATTCTGTCTTTGATTTTACAGTTTTATTATAACGTGTGTTGATGAAGTCCTCTTTGGGTTGAATCTTTATGAGGGATTACGGGCTTCATGAACTTTGATGTTTATATCTCTCTCCAGATTTGTAAAACAAGTGCTCTACCTCTTCTTCCTTCTGGGACTCCTGTAATCATCAACTGTTTTGCTTGATGATATCCTATAATTTATATAGGCTTTCTTGACTCTTTTTTCCATTCTTTTTTTCTTTTTTCCTCCTCTGACTGGATAATTTCAAATGACCTGTCTTCAAGTTCACAGGTTCTTTTTTCTGCTTGATTTACTCTGATATTGATGCTCTCTATTGTATTTTTCACTTCATTCATTGTATTTTTAGCTCCAGAATTCTTGTTTTTCTTTTTATTATTAGTATCTCCCCATTAAACTTCTCATTTTGTTTATGTATCATTTTTCTGATTTCACTGAAATGTCTTTCTGTGTTTTCCTGTAGCTCACTGAGCTTCTTCAAAACAACTAATTTGAATTCTTGATCAGGCAAATCATAGACGTCCATTTCTTTGGAGGTGGTTACTGGAAAATTATTTTGTTCCTTTGGTAGTGTCATGTTTGCTTTATTTTCCATGTTCCTTGAAGACTTGTGTTTTGAAGAAGCACTCACCTCCTCCAGTCTTTACCAATTGCCTTGGGAAAGAAACACCTTCTGTCAGCCCTACTAGGGATTCTGAAGCTTTCTCAAACATTCTCTAGGGATACACCTGCTCCACATTTCCTGTTCCCTCTTAGGGAGTAATTCTTAAGATGGTATGCCTTCACCTGATTCCATGAAGCCAGGATGAGTGCTAACAGCCTCCTGTTTGCTTTCCCTAGGGCAATGCTGAATGCTCAAGTTTGTGTGCTTTCTCCAAATTTTGCAAGGTTGAGCTGAAATTCTGCCCATGCTCACTGTCTGCAAAGGCTTGCACTCACTGCCCTCAGAGGTACACAGATGGAGCCAATCATGGGGTGGGGTGGCGTGAGAGTGAGGAGCACGGAATGTCAGAGGTGTCCGTGGACCAGCTGGGGGAATTCACAGGTGAGGTGTCCCCAGCACTCTCATAGGCAGCTTCCTGATGGAGTCTGTGAAGTGGTTAATAGGATCTGTGTCCCTTTGATGAGTTCTGAGCCCTGGCTATCTTCCCAGCCTCTCCTTGCCCCTAAGTTATACAGATCACCGCAGCATTCCGGAAAGGGCAAAAAAGAAGTGGGTATCTTTGGCAGTGCCCTGCATAAGTAGGGAATCAGGCACTCACTCATATGCTCTCACTTTCACCCATGGGAGAAACTTCAGGCTGAGGAAGTTTGGCACTGAGCTGTGCCACCTTGGGAGTGAGGTGACAGAGGCAAGGTGACACTGATCTTACTCTCTTCAGGGTAAGTCCAGTCTCAAATTTTTTTGCTCCAATGGTGTGCTGGAACTTCTCTGCTGGACTCCTGGTTCCCACAAAGGTATTTTCATCTGTGTGTGATTGTCAAAATCAGTGGTCTTTGGGGTAAGACAGAAAACTCCTGTTCCACCTTTGGCTGATGTCACTCTCCTTGGGATTTCCTGTTCTTTAAAAGTTTGGTAGGGCCAGCCCAGTGGCATAGTGGTTAAGTTCATACTCTCCATTTTGATGGCCTGGGGTTCACGGTCTTAGATCCCAGGCACAGACATATGCACCACTCATCAAGCCATGCTGTAGC
Organism: Equus quagga; assembly: GCF_021613505.1. NCBI lineage: Eukaryota > Metazoa > Chordata > Mammalia > Perissodactyla > Equidae > Equus > Equus quagga. Next base: position 50,728,281 of record NC_060274.1, on the reverse strand, counting down.
AGTGTCCCACATACAAAATGGGGGAAGACTGGCACAAAAGTTAGCTCAGGGACATTCTTCCTCAAGCAAAAGAAAGTTTGGTAGAATTTTCCAGTGAAATTTTTTGGGTAGACCTTTGACAACATTCTCAAGTTTTTATTTATAAACTTGTCTATTTATAAGGAACTCACACGACTGAACAAAAAAACAGAAAGCCCGATCAAAAACAGGCAGGAGATATGAATAGACATTTTTCCAAAGAAGATATACAGATGGCCAATAAACACATGAAAAGATGTTCAACATCATTAATATCAGGAAATTGCAAATCAAAAGTACACTAAGATACCACCTTCTGCCTGTTAAAATGGCTATAATCACTAAGACTAAAAATAACAAATGTTGGAGAGGGTGTGGAGAGACGGGAACCCTTATACACTGCTGGTAGGAATGCAAACTCGTTCAGCCACTACGGAAAATAGTATGAAGATTCCTCAAAAAACTAAAAATAGAATATCATATGACCCAGCTATCCCACTACTGGGTATCTACCCAAACTACTTGAAATCAACAATCAAAGTAACATAGGTACCCCTATGTTCATGGCAGCACTATTCACCATAGCCAAGACATGGAAACTATCTGAGTGCCCATCAACTGATGATTGGATAAAGAAGATGTGGTATATATATATATATATATGCAATGGAATACTACTCAGCCAGAGAAAAGACAAATTGGTCCCATTTGCAACAACATGGAAAGCCCTGGAGGGAATTATGCTTAGCGAAATATGTCAGACTGAGAAAGACAAACATCAGATGATTTCACTCATATGTGGAACATAAACAAGTACATGGACAAAGAAAACACTTCAGTGGTTACCAGGGGAAGGGGGGTGGGGGTGGTGGGCATAGGGGGTGAACAGGAGCACCTATGTGGTGACAGACAAGAAATAATGGACAACTGAAATTTCAGAATGATGTAAACGATTATGAACTCAAATAAAAACAAAACTTCTCTATTTCAACATTCTCTCTCTTCTAGGGTCAGACTTGGTAGATTATATACTTGAGGAGAATTATCCATTTCATTTATATTGTGAAATAAATTTATATAGAGTGAAAAGCAGTCATGTGATTTCTAGAATTTCCTGTTTCAATGGTTTCCCCATTTCATTTATTCTGTTTTTGTGCTTTCTTCTCCTATTTGCACACTTTTCTTTAAATCTTAATTCCATAATTAAATATAATCAATGTCACTATAAGCTTATGGCCACATTTTCTCAATCATATCTTGGCTAGTCCTCTAGTACTGGAGTTGGCAAAGTTTTTTCTGTAAATGGCCAGACAGTAAATTTTATATTAGGCTTTGAGGGCCACATTCAGTCTCTGTTACATATTCTTCTGTTTGTTTATTTCAAAATTCTAAAAAATATAAAAACCATTCTTATTTCATGGCCTGTTGAAAAATAGGCTGTGTCCCAGCTATGGCTCACGGGCCATCATCTGTCAACTCCTGCACTAGTAGAGTCCCCAGGAATGCCCTTGAGAACAATATTTCCTAGGTTCTTGTTTTATCTTTTGTTATATCTTGTATGCCTGAAGGACAAAAACTTAGGTGGATTTAAAATCTTTTCTTCATAAATTCTTTCCTTCAATATTTTGTAGTGTACTGGTCAACTTTTAAATGCAGCTACTGAGAGGTTTGACACCAATGTGATTTTTCTCCCTGTTATAAATGACTTGATCTTTTGCTAGAGTGATCACCAACCAGACAGTCTTGGTTTGTCTAGGATGTGAGATTTTCAGTACTAAACCAGGACACTTCTGGAAAACTATGATGGTTGGTCACTGTAGTTTTTACCTGGTTGTACAAAAGATTCCTCATCTTTAATTAGGATCCTTAAAACCATCTTCAGAATATCTGTCTAGCTATTACTCTTACTAGATTAATTTTCCCAGGTACACAGTAGGTTCTTTCATAATGTATATCCAGGTACATTTATTGAATTATAGTAGTAAACATCTGTTCTGTTCAATTGTTCTGTTTTCCTTTTTTGGACACTCTATTCACATATTGGATTTGCCTTTCCCTCTCTCCTATATCTATCATCTTCCCTTCAATTTATGTTATCTTTTTAAATTAATGAACTCTATATTCTAAAGCCATTTTGGGTTCATAGAAAAACAGCAGAAAGTACAGAGTTCCCATATACCTCCTATCCCTACATATGCAAAACCTCCCCCACTATTGACATCCCACACCACCGTGATACACTTATTACAATTGGTGAACCTACCTTGACACATCATTTTCATCCAAAGCCCATAGTTTATATTATAGTTCACTCTTAGTGTTATACATTCTATGGATTTTGACAAATATGATGATATGTATCCACTGGTGAAGTATCATATAGAATAGTTTCCATTGGCTTAAAAATTCTCTCTGCTACACCTATTCATCTGTCCTTCACTCCTAACTGTTTGAAACCACTAATATTTCTACTATCTCCATAGTTTTGCCTTTTCCAGACTGTCATATAATTGAAATCATACAGTATATAGCCAGATTGTCTTCTTTCACTTAGAAATATACATTTAAGTTTCCTCTATGTCTTTTAATGGCACATTTCCTTTTATTGCTGAATAATATTCCTTGTTTGGATGTATAGTTTATTTATCCTTTCTCCTACTGAAGGACATCTTGGTTACTTCAACTTTTGGCAACTATAAATAAAGGCTGCTATAAACAATTGTGTGCAGGTTTTAGTGTGGGCATAAGTTTTCAATTCATTTGGGTAAATACCAATGACCATGACTGCTGGAACATATGATAAGAGTATGTTTAGTTTTGTAAAAAGCTGCCAACTGTCTTCCAAAGTGGCTGTATCATTTTGCATTTTCATCAACAATGAATGAGAGTTCTGGTTACTCCACATCCTCACCAGCATTTGCTGTTGTCAGTGTTTTGGATTTTGGCAGTTTCTTAATGACATATGATGTTGAATATCTTTTCATAGGTTTACTTGCCATCTGTATATCTTCTTTAGTGAAGTATCTGTCATGCATTTAGCTCACTTTGTAATAGGGTTGTTCATTTTCCCATTTTTGAATTTTAAGACTTCTTTCTATATGTTGTATAAAAGCCCTTTATCAGATATGTCTTTTGCAATGATTTTCTCCTAGTCTGTGGCTTGTCTTCTTATTCTCTTGATATTGTCTTTCACAGAGCAGTTTTTAATTTTAACAAAACCTGGATTATCATTTATTTCTTTTATGGATCATGCCTTTGGTGTCGTGTGTAAATGTCATTGCAATACTCAAGGCCACATAGGTTTTCTCCTATGTTATTTTCTATGAATTTTATTTTGTGTTTTACATTTAGGTCTATGATCCATTTTGAGTTAAGTCTTTTGAAAGGTGTCTAGATTTATTTATATTTTTTGCATGCAGATGCCCAGTTCCAGCAACATTTGTTGAAATGATTATTATAAGCTTTATAGTAAGTCTTTGCCAGGTAGTGTCAGTCCTCCAACTTTGCTCTTTTCCTTCAATATTGAGTTGGCTAGTCTGGCTCTTTTTCCTCTCCACATAAACTTTAGAATTAGGTTGTCCGTATCCATAAAATGACTTCTTAGAATTTTAACTGGCATTGCACTGAATCTATAGATCAAGTTGGGAAGAACTGACACCTTGACAATATTGAGTCTTCCTATCCATGAACATGGAATATCTATTTATTTAGTTCTCTTCTGATATGTCCCATTCAAAGTTTTATAGATTAACTCACATAGATTCTGTTCACATTTTGTTAGATTTACATGTAAGTATTTCATTTCTGAGGGGTGCTAATGTAAATGATAAGGTTTTTAACTTTAAATTCCACTTAGTCATTGCTGATATATAGGAAAGTGATTGACTTTTGTACATTAACGTTATATTCTGTAACCTTGCTATAACAGCTTATTAGTTTCAGGAGGGTTTCTTTTGTTGATTCTTTCTGATTTTCTACATAGATGATCATGTCATCTGCGAAGAGAGTTTTAGTTCTTCCTTTTCAATCTGTATTCCTTTTATTTCCTTTTCTCGTCTTACTGCATTAGCTAGGATTTCCAGTACAATGCTGAAAACAGTAGTGAGAAGGAATATCCTTGCCTTGTTGCTGATCTTAGCAAGAAAGCTTCAAGTGTCTTACCATTAAATATGATATTAGCTGTAGGCTTTTTGTGGATATTCTTTATCAAGTTGCGGAAGTTCCCTCTATTGCTATTTGCTGAGAGTTTTTATTACAAATAATTGGATTTTCTCAAACGCTTTTGCTGTATCTACTGATATGATGATGCGATTTTTCCTATTTAATCCAAGTCCACTTTCAAATAACACTGTACCAATTCATGGGTAGATCAAGTATCTTATAATAACAAAATATTCCTAAGTCCTCTCTCTCATCCCTTATACCTTGCTGTCATTTATTATACTTACATAATATACACATATAAGCATACATATAAACCATATGTATATAAGTATACATAACCAAATACACTGCTATTATTTGGAACATATATTCTGATCTGTTAGGTCAATTAAGAATAAGAAAAATAAGTTCTTATTTTACCTTCACTTATTTATTCTCCAATGTTCTTCCTTTCTTTATGTAGATCTAAATGTCTAACTTGTATCATTTTCCTTCTCAAAAGAACTTCTTTTAACATTTCTTGCAAGTACAGGCAACAGATTCCCTTGATTTTTGTTGTCTGAGAAAGTTTTTATTTCTCTTTCTCTTTTTTTTTTTGCTGAGTGTCCAATCTTAAAAACTAGGCCACTGGGGCTGGCCCTCTCCTTTTTAAGGATAATTTTGCAGGGTACAGAATTCTAGGTTGGTAGTTTTTTTCTCTCTCAATATTTTACTTCATTCCACTTTCGTCTTACTTGCACGGTTGCTAAAGAGAAGTCTGATGTAATTCTGATCTTTGTTCCTCTCTAAGTAGGGGTTTTTGTTTATTTATTTATTTATTTCTGGTGAGAAAGATTTGTCCTGAGCTAACATCTGTGCCAATTTTCCTCTATTTTTTGTGTGTGGGATGCCCCCACAGAATGGCTGACAAGTGGATTATGTTTGCACCCAGGATCTGAACCTGCAAAACCAAAGTGGAGCACATGGAACTTTAACCATTCAGCCACAGGGCTGGCTCCAGTAGAGTGGTTTTTTCCCTCTGTCTCTTTCAAGATTTTCTCTTTATGTTTGGTTTTATGAAGTTTGAATATGATATGCCTAGGTGCAGCTTTCTGGGGTTTTTTAGCATTTATCCTCTTTGGTATTTTTAATTTCCTGGATCTGTAGTTTGGTGTATGATATTAGTTTGGGGAAATTCTCAGTCATTATTGCTACAAATATCGTTCCTGCCCCTTCCTCTGTTTTTTCTCCTCTGGTATTCCCATTTTATGTATGTTACACCTTTTGTCATTGCTCCACACTTCTTGAATATTCTGTTCTTCTTTTTCAGGGTTCTTTTTTCAATTTGCTTTTCAGTTTTAGAAGTTTCTATTGTCATATTCTCAAGCTCAGTGATTCTTTCCTTAGCTCTGTCTAGTCAACTAATGAGCCCATCAAAGGAATTCTTCATTTCTGTGACAGTATATTTGATTCCTAGCATTTCTGTTCGATTCTTTCTTAGAATTTCCACCTCTTTATGTATATTATCCATGTGTTCTTGCATGTTGCCTACTACTTTCATTAAAGTTCTTATCATATTATCATAGTATTTTCAAATTCCTAGTTAGGTAACTCCAACATTCCTGCCATACCTGATTCTGGTTCTAAGTTTGTTTAGTATCTTCAAATTGCCTTTTAGTTTTTTTGCCTTTTAGTTATGCCTTGTAATTTTTTATTGAAAGCTGGACATGATATACTAAGAAAAGAATCTTCAGTAAAAAGTCCTTTAATAACATAGTGGTAAGGAGTCAGGGAGTGGAAGCATACTATGGTTCTATGATTAGGTCTTAGTCTTTTCTTGAGCCTGTGCCCTTGGACCATGAACTTCACCAATGTTTCTCAAGTATTTTTCCCCTCTTAGGTTGCATAGGATGGCTAGAGAGGAATTTTCTTTCTCCCATGTGGAAATGAGTATTCCTTTCTCCCATGTGGAAAGGCTAAAGGGAGCTAGAGTTGAGCTTTTCCCTTTTCCCACATAGAAGGCTAGAGGAGGTTGGAGTTAGGTATTTCCCTACCCTCAGGTAGGTTAGGCTCTGATAAAACTCCAGTAAGTTAGGCTCTGGTAAAATAGTTCCTCCTGAGGCCCAACAATGTTAAAAAGAACAGAATGCTCTGGAAAATTTCAAAATAATTGCTTTTCCCCTCACTTGCCAGAAGCATGAGGGGATTTTACTCCAGTACTCACAGTAAAGACATGCGAGAACTCTTGGAGTTAAACCTCTTAATACTGTGCAAGCCTCCCTGTGACTGGGTCCCCCTGGAGGTTTTTTTTTTTTTTTTTTTACCATGAACAATTTATTTCAGTAACTATCTTAAATGAGAAATAACTATAGTTAAATTTTAACAAAAAAGTTTAATATCTATTTTTTTTCCAGTTACTGTGCTAGACATTGTAGATTCTAACATGGGTAAAACAACCGTCCTACTTTTCAAAATAGTAGTAATTGTAAGAATAACAGTTATTTTTATTTTAATTGAAGTATAATTGACATGTAACATTATATTAGTTTCAGGTGTACAACATAATGATTCAATATCTGTATATATTGCAAAATGAGCACCAAAATAATGATTACCATCACCTTACATAATTACTAAAAATTTTTTTCTTGTGATGAGAACTTTTAAAATTTACTCTCTCAGAAACTTTCAAACATGCAATGTAGTATTATTAACCATAGTCATCATGTTGTACATTACATCCCCATGACTTATTTATTTTATAACTGAAAGATTGGACCTTTTGACCCCCTTCACCTATTTCTCTCATCCCCCTACCTCCTTGCTTCCAGAAACCACCAGTCTGTTTTCTGTATGTATGAGTTGTTTTTGGTTTTTTTTCTTTTAGATTCCCCATGGAAGTGAGATCTTATGATATGTGTCTTTCTCTGTCTGACTTATTTCACTTAGCATAATGCTCTTGAGGTCCTTCCATGTTGTCACAAATGGCAAGATTTCAGTCTTTTTTATGCCTGAGTAATATTCCATTGTATATGTATAACTATCACATTTTCTTTATCCATCTATCCAGCAGTGGACAGTTACGTTGTTTCCATATCTGAGCTATTGTAAATAATGCTGCAATGAACATGGGGGTGCATACATCTTTTTGTTAGTGTTTTCATTTTCTTTGGATAAATATCCAGAAATGGAGTTGCTAGATCATATGGTAGTTCCATTGTTAATTTTTTTGAGGAACTTCTATACCGTTTTCCAAGTGGCTATACCAATTTACATTTGCACCAACAGTGCACAAGCCTTCCCTTTTCTCCACATCCTCACCAACACTTATTATTTCTTGTCTTTTTGATGATAGCCATTCTGACAGGTTTGAGGTGACATCTCATTGTGGGGTTTTTTTTCTGCTTTTTCTCCCCAAATCCCCCCCAGTATATAATTGTATATTTTAGTTGTGGGTCCTTCTAGTTGTGGTATGCAGGATGCCTCCTCAACGTGGCTTGATGAGTGATGCCATGTCCACACCCAGGATCTGAACCAGCGAAACCCTGGGCTGCCGCAGCGGAGGACGTGAACTTAACCACTTGGCCACGGGGCCGGCCCCTCATTGTGTTTTTGATTTGCATTTCCCTGATGATTAATGATGTTGAGCACTTTTTCATGTGTTTGTTGCCCATCTGTATATCTTCTCTGGAAAAATGTATATTCAGTTCCTCTGCCCATTATTTAATCCAGATTTTTTTTTTGCTATTGAGTTATATGAGTTCTTTGTACATTCTGGATATTAACTTCTTATCAGATATATGATTTGCAAATATTTTCTCCCATTCACTAGGTTAGCTTTTCATTTTGTTGATGGTTTCCTTTGCTGTGCAGAAGCTTTTTAGTTTTATGTAGTCCCACTTGCTTATTTTTGCCTTTGCTTTTGATGTCAGAGTCAAAAATTCATCAAGGAACTTACTGTCAAGGAGCTCACTACCCATGTTCCAGGAGTTTTATGGTTTCAGGAGTTATGTTTGAGTCTTCTATCTCTTTTCAGTTAATTTTTGTGTATGGTGTAAGATAGTGGTCTAGTTTCATTCTTTTGCATGTGGCTCTCCAGTTTACCCAGCAACATTTATTGAAGAGATTGTCCCCTCCCCATTATATAGTCTTGGCTCCTTGGTCATAAATTAATTGACCATATATGCATGGGTTTATTTCTGTGCTCTCTATTCTGTTCCACTGACCTATGTGTCTGTTTTTATGCCAATACCATACTGTTTTCATTACTAAAGCTGTGTAACATAGTTTGAAATCTGAGAGCATGATGCTTCCAGCTTTATTCTTTCTCAAAATTGCTTCAACTATTTAGGGTCCCCTAGAGTTTTTTTTAACTCTCAGATTTGTCCACACTGAGCCTCTTGCAACTCATCAATTACAGTTTAGGTTTCTTATCCCCACACTGGTTCCCACGGAGGTTTCTCTTGTGGGTCTCTGCTCTGGTAAATTGTGATTTCTCTGAATCTGCCAGTCTTATCTCCCAATATTTGGTGTAGCTGTTTGCCCTGTGACCTCACTTCTCTGATGAATCTAAGAAGAGCTGTTGATTTCTCAGTTTGTTCAGTTTTTTGCTTTATAGGATGGAGTGGTGACTTCTAAATTTTTTACATGCCAGACAGGAAACTGGAGTTCTCTTTTCAATTTATCTTTGTTACTTTTTTCCCTTTTTATGGTTTGCTGTGCTTTCTGTGCTGCCAGTTCTTTCTTCAATTCCTTGTAGTCTTCTTTTCTGAAATGATTTTGTCTTTTCCTTCACTTTCTTTTCTTATGTCTGTCAATTCTTATTTCACATCATCTTATTGTCTTGCCACCTCTTCTCTGAGTTCTTTTATTTCTGCTTCATGAACTTATTGGTTAATTAAGTTACCAAATTAATGTTGAAAATACTGCAACTTCTCTCCACATTGTAGTGGCATTTTCCTGGTGTTTTTCTTCTAACGAAAAATTTTGATTTTTCATTTTTTTCCCCTAACATTATGTATACAATTGCTAAATTTTTTCTTAAATTTTAATTGGATGAATTTTTCTAGATCAACTATTAATAGGAAGATTCTCTGGAAGAAGAAAATGGTTAGGGTAGCTCTCTCAGTTTTCCTCTTCTTATTAAGCAATCAATAGTTTATTCAATACATGGTGACTTTTGGTAACCAGATTTCTTTTGATTCTCATATTCTTTCTTGTTTTAGAAGGGCTCCTTTCATTGCTATTTCCCTCCTTCCTTATCTACACCATCAGCCAGTGCTACCAGGGATGCAGCTTCTGCCTTGTAAATTAATCCCCTCTCTTTTTGACTAGTGCTTTTTTTTTAAGTCTATAACCTCTGTTGCCTCCATATCTTTTTGTTTTGTCTCTCCTAGTTTTACCTGCCCACTTTGCACTCAGACATGCCCTCAAAAGTTTCCCCTCAGGGTGTGGCTCACTCCTAGGAATAATTATTTGTTCATTGGGAGGGCAGAAATGGCAGGATAGAGTTTGCCACCCCTGGACCCTTTGGCTTCCCTCACCTGCTACACCACCATGGCTTTCCACACTCGTGGATGCTGTTTGTTTTTCACCTACCATTATTTGTGTTTTCTCTATCTCACAATTTGCCTAAAGGGATAAGTTGTGTGTACTTCATTCATTCTTCTTCATATATTATACAGTTTTAGGAGAAAAGATAGGGACATATGGGTCTAAGCAGATTCCATAACACAATCTGAACCCCAAAACCCTGAATGATATTTTGAACCATTCAAAGCAAGTACCTCCATGATGGCTCTATCACTGATTCCAAAAGATGACAAAAAATGCGGGTTTTTAAGAAATACCGATTCTTGGAATCCTCCCCAGAGTTCTTGATATAATTGTTCTGGGGTGGAGACTGATAATCTTTGTTTATTATAAAGCTCTCTGGATGATTCTGATGCACAGCCAACTTGGGACCTAACAATCATGAAGTGAAAAACCTTTTTTCAACAACAAGAAAAAATGCTGTAAATAAAGACTTTTTAGGGGAAACCTGTGCCACTAATAACTACGTTATTTTTCCTTTCAAAATATCCTTATTCTTTGTATTTTACATCAAGTTAGCCAAAATTATCTAATTTTACATTTAGCATAAATTTCTTTGACTCTGTACGTGAACTAGCTCCATGTCTGTCTGGGTTTAAAAGTTTGAAAAATATTATATTCATAATAGGCAAATAAAATAAAGCACCATAGAAATTAATATAAAGAAAAACACAAAATGATGAGGGCCATCATGTTTGGTTGTGCACTGCAAAACCAGGTATCGGTTTATGGTGACTCTAACATGTATACTTGTGTCTATGCTGTGCATTCATTGAACTATAAAAATTTAGCAAGAAAAGGCTATAAATTTATATGCAAACTGTCATTAGCAATAATCATACTGCACTCTAATCCCTCGGAACAAGGTCTGTCTTTTATTTCCTTTATATTATTCAAATAACTAGTACAATGTTCTGAATACATGGTAATATAATAAGAATGTAAACATTAGTTAAGGTAAGCTAATTTTGAAATTAAGTCTTTTGATGGGAAGGGTATTACTGGTTGCTTGTTTAATTGTTATCAAAATCAAAATAGACATCTTTATGCATACAAATGAGTTAAATGAGTACAAGCAATAGTTTAAACAGTTTCTGTGTAACAGACCAGAGAAAGCACACAACTACAACTTGTCACAAAGATCAAAGCAACAAAAGTAAACAAAGAATCTGACCCTAGGGCAAGTCTGTTCTTATTACCCATCTTCATTGACAGCCATATATTAAGTCAAATAAACAATGTTATAAAAATATGACATACTACATATTAAAGTTCAAACTTCAGGCAGGAAGAATTTCTTTAGAAATAAAATTCCAAAGCATCTCATCAATGAAGACAGTTGAAGGCTTCATTTAAAAGGCACAAAACTTTACCATCATAAACGAAAAAAAACTTTCAAAGCCAAGTCTTATATATCATAATCCAAAAATAAAACATACCAGTTAGTTATGCCCATATTCTCACCTGTCCAACCAGTATAAGCAGAGCAATCATGCGGATCAGCTGTCTTCAGCCCTTCTTCCATTTGCTGTAGAAGATCTTTGATTTTGCTCTGGATTCGCCTTGTGAAATTATGAATGATCTGAGAACCAAAAGGAGACATAAATTTAAATTGCACAAGACTAGGACAATATTGTAATAAATATTTTAGCTAACAGCTTAAGTTGTAAGAGCATAACAGACAGAAATTATATTACCTGGCCGATTTCAAGGTTTCATTGGTTGGAGTCTACCTTGGCTTTTATAAAGCATGTTTTAAATGAGATAATGCCCTATATGAACTATAAGTCATAAGTGGGATCACAAAAAATAAGTGGCAGAAACCAAGGAAAAAAACTAGAAAAGAAAAAAAAGATACATTTGACTATACAAACATTTTAACTTCTATAAGTTAAAGAACATAAGAAAGATGGTTTACAAGTTAATGACCTGGGGGAAATATTTGCAATGTAAGACATTATAAATTTTTTAAAAGACTCTAACACTACAGAAATAGACCTAAAATGATCAATGTACTTCATAAAAAGAAATAAATCAAACGACAAGCATATGGAAAAATGTTCAATCACTTAGCAATTAGTGAAATGCAAATAAGTACAAGTACCATGATTTGTCTATCAGATTAACAAGTAAAAAAAATTTAAAAAAAATATTAAGTCCCAAAGCTGCTAAGAGCTAAGGAAACAGTTGTTCTTATTCACTGCTGGTGGTCTTTCTCATGGGAAATTTTGCAATGTTTTTAAACATGTAGTTGATAGCATTGTTCAGATTTTTCTGCCTTGGCTGATTTTTGAAAAATCTAGTTGCTATATCAATTGCTGAGCGGTATTAAAATCCTGACTATGATTGTAAAATTATGTATCTCTTTAATTGGTTTTTTTTTGCTTTTGTGTATTTTGAAATTGTTATTAGACACAGACAAATTCACGACTGATATGTCTTTGTGGTGAACTGATTCATTATCATAATGAAATTCTCTCTGTAGAATTATAGAGAAAATGTTCTCATGTTACTGTACAGGTAGGGCTTTCAGGGCAAATTTTACTGAAATTTGGGATTCTAGACTAAAAGCAAAACCTAGGAATTAAGTTACAATTGTATACATTGGGAGAACTCCAGAGAGGTTTACTTAATTCTAGAGGTACGTGTTTACCTCTAGAAAAGGGGGATGAGGCCCTAGAACAAGGAGACATTTCACAATTGTAAAATTGAACACGAATGGGCTTATCTTTTTCATAGAGAGATTTATTTATATTTCAAAGACTTACAATCAGATATTTCCAATGAAACTCTCTCAGAAGGGGAAAGGGAGATAGCTGCCTCTTTCCTGTTTATAAAAAGCACAGAAATCATACTTTTATTCATTCCTTGCCTACAATATGGACCTTGTATATGTAGAACAGTTGATCTGCTTTCATTGCATTGCCCCAAAGGTAACACCTAAGACACAGGGAATCACTCACTGGTTATCTTCTGTCTGGTAAATAATAAGAAATCTCTCATCCAGAAATCTCTTGTGAACATTCAGGAAAAAGTTAATAAGGATAAATATTAATAACCTAAACCAGACTGATGTCAACATCATGGCAGCATAAGAAGTTCCTTGTTTCTGTGCAGCCCTTAAAACAACAAAATTAGGCATCCATCCACAAACAGAAGTGCCTTTGGGTGAGTTGTAGAATGCAGCAACTTACACCAAGGGACCCATGTTGAGTCTAGCCCAGCAGCGCAGCAAATAATAGGCAAATGGATTTCAGTACCACCTATGGAACCTAAAGAAGACAGTGAACTGTTTTTGGCCTCTCACCTGTGGTCCAGGGGTGCCTGCAGAACAGTGACTTGGGCAGTCACCTTTAGATGAGAGAGCTTTTGTGGAAGTTCAGATGTCCAGAGAAGAAATTCCAACACTCCACAGGATTTAAAAACAAAACAAAACAAAAACGAGTTCGGCTGCACTGAAGTACTTAAATGGAACAGGTTTTCTTTGTCGACATTACTCCTTCCCCAGGGTAGCACAGCTTAGGGCTAAATAGATGGTCCAGGACTTCTCCCACAGGGGAAAGGGAGAGAAGGTGAGTGAATTCCCAGTCTCCAAATCTGTGCTGAAGAGACTCACTTCTCTCAAATGGCATCCGGAGCATTAAAGAGGGCACTTTGTGACTGAAGAGCAATTTGGGAAAGTGGCATAAAGGACCCCCAGAGGTCACTCATTAAAAAGATGCAGTTCCAGCTGATGCATTCTGGACTCTATCAGATACATGAAAAATCAAGGAAACATGACATCAGCAAAAGATCACAATAATCTTCCAGAAACTGAACCCAAAGACATGAAAATCTATGACTCACCCAATAAAGAATTCAAAATAGCTGTTTTAAGGAAAATCAATGAGCTACCAAAAAACACAGCAAGACAACTGATGAAATCAGGAAAACAATAAATTATCAAAATGAGAAATTCAACAAAGAGATAGAAATAACAAAAAAGAATGGAAGAGCAATTCCGGAGGTAAAGAATTCAATGATTGAAGTGAAAACTGCAATAGAGAGCATCAAAAACAGAGTAGACCAAATGGAAGATAGAATCAGTGATATAAAGGATAGGAACTTTGAAATAACTGACTCTGAGGAGAAAAAAGAGAAAAGAGTGAAAAAAGCCTACAGTATCTATAAGACATTTTCAAAAAAACCCCAACAATATCCAAATCATCAGAATTCCAGAAGGAGAAGAGAGGGAGAAGAGAGCAGAAAGTTTATTTAAAGAAATAACAGCTGAGAACTTCCCAAACCTGAAAACAGATTTGGACATCCAAGTTCACAAAGCTAATAGATTATCCCATTATTTCAATCTAAAATGACTTCCCCAACACATATTATAATAAAACTATCAAAAATTGTACGCAAAGAGAGAAACCAAAAGGCAGCAAGAGAAAAGAACATTGTAACCTACAAAGGAACACTCAAAGGGATATCAGCAAATCTGTCAGCAGAAATCTTACATTTCAGGAAAGTTTGATGATATTTTTAAAGTGCTGAAAGAAAAAAAAATGCCAACCAAGAATACACTGTCTGGTAAAGTTATCCTTCAGGAATGAAGGAGAAATAAAGACTTTCTCAGACAAACAAGAGCTAACGAAATTATCACCACTACAACTACCTAACAAGAAATGATGAAAGGAGTTCTTTAAGCTGAAATGAAGGAAGCTAACTAGTAACACGAAAACATGTGAAAATATAAAACACACTGATAAAGACAAATATGTAGTCAAATTCAGAAAACTCTAACACTGTAACACCATGGTGTGTTAACCACTTAAGTCTAGCATAAAGGTTAGAACAAAAGCATCAAAAATAACTATAGCCACTATAATTTGTTAATGAATACACAATACAAAAAGAGGCAAATGGTGACAAAAAAACATAAAAAGGTAGAGGTTTTGTAAGCGACGGAAGTTAACCTTTAGCGTAAAATAGACTCCTTTACCTATAAGATATTTTATGTAAGTCTCATGGTAACCACAAAGCAAAAAATTAAAGTAGACTCACAAAAAATAAAGATTAGGGAATCAGAACATCCATTGATGGGAAACCACTAATTCACAAAAGAATGCAGCAAGAGAGTCAAAAAGGAACAAGGAAACTACAAAACAGGTGAAAAGCAATGCAAAACATGGCACTAGGAAGTGCTTACCTATCCATAATTATAGTCACGTATTGCTTAATGACAAGGACACAGTCTGAGAAATGCATTGTTAGGTGATTTCATCATTGTGTGAAAATCATAGTGCGCTTAAATCAAGCACAAAAGAAAATGATGCAATCAAGAAATGCAGGAAACATGAGATGTATAAGGCTGCTGCTGGCGTAACACGGCATACTGTTTTCCAGTAAACTTTTTTATAAGTAGAAAGAGTATACTCTAAAATAATGGTAAAAAGTATAGTATAGTAAATATATAAACCAGTACTACAGTCATTTATTATCAAGCATTATGTACTATATATGATTTATCTGCTATACTTTTATATCACTGGCAGCTCAGTAGGTTCATTTACACCAGCATCACCACAAACATGTGAGTAATGCATTGTGCTACGTTATGATGCCCATGACATCACTAGGTGATAGAAATTTTTCAGCTCCATTATAATCTTATGGGACCATCATCATATATGCATTCTCTCAGTGATTGAAATGTCATTATGCAGTGCACAACTCTAAATGTAAGTGGATGGAGCTCTCCAATCAAAATGCACAGAGTGGCTAGATGGATCAAAAAACAAGGCCCAACTATATACTGCCTACAAGAGACTCACTTCATCTTTAAGGACAGACATAGGCTCAATGTGAAGGGATGAAAAAAGATAGTCCATGAAGTGGAAACCAAAAGAAAGCAGAAGCAGCTATACTTATATCAGAAAAAAAGAGACTTTAAGTAAAAAACAGTAACATGAGACAAGATCATTATAGAAAGATAAGAGGTCAACTCTGCAAGAAGACATAACAATTACATAGGCACTCAACATAAGACCACTTAAATATATTAAGCAAATGATAATTGAGCTGAAGGAAGAAACAGACAACAATACAGCAATAGTAAGAGACTTTAATACCCAACTTTCAACAATGGATAGATGATCCTGAGAGAAAATCAACAAGGAGACATTGGACTTTAGCCAGACATTAGACCAAATGGATGTAACAGACATATATGAGACATTCCATAGAACAAAAACAGAATGTACATTCTTCCCAAGTGCACAGGGAACATTCTCAGGGATAGATCATATGATAGACCACAAAACAAATCTTACCAAATTTAAGAAGATTGAAGTCACTTTTGTTGATAATGTTGTCAAATTGATTTCAACCCCTAGCAACACTGTATACAGCAGAGTGAAACCCTGCCCAGTCCATTTGAATCATTCTCTTATCTTTCAGCACTATATCAGACAATGCTCTGCTGCTATTCATAGGATTTTCATGGCTAAATTTTGGTGGCCAGGTCCTTCTTCCTAGTGTGTTTTATTCTGGAAGCTCTGCTGAAATCTGTCACCAAAGGCGACCTTGCTGATATTTGAAATATGGGTGGCATAGCTTTCAGCATCACAGCATCATACCAAGTAACTTTTCTGACAATGGTATGAAACTGGAAATAAACAATAAGAAGAAAACAGGAAAATCTACATATGTGTGGAAATTAAACAACACACTCCTGAACAACCAAGGGTAAAAGAAGAAATCAAAACAGAAATTAAAAAACACCTTGGAACAAATAAAAACTGAAACACAACATATCAAAATTTATGGGATATTGTAAAAGCAGTTCTAAGAGAAATGTTTACAGCAATAAACGCCTATACTGAGGAAAAAGAAAGATCTTAAATGAACAACCTAAATTTATATCTCAAGGAATAAGAAGAAATAAGCCCAAAGTTAGCAGAAGAAAAGAAATAACAATAATCAAAGCAGAAATAAATGAAACAGAAACCAGAGAAATAATAGAAATGATCAACAAAACTAAGAGCTGATTTTTTAAAAGCATAAAAAATATGACACATCTCTAGCTAGACTAAGAAAAAAAGAAAGGAGATTCAAATAAAAATAGAAATGAAAGAGGACATATTACAAGTGATACTAAAGACATACAAAGAATCACGTGAGGCTACTATGAACAATATTATGTCAACAAAATGCATAACCTAGAAGAAATGTATAAATGCCTTGAAACATACAACTAACCAGGGCTGAATAAGGAAGAAATAGAAAATATGAGCAGATCAATAAGGGATAAGGAGATTGAATGAGTAATCAAAAACCTCCCAAAACATAAAACCCCAGATGACATGGTTTCACTGGTAAATTCTACTAAACATTTAAATAAAAATTAACACCAAGACTTTTAAATTCTTCCAGAAAAGTGAAGAGGGAACATTCCCAAAAGTGTTATGCAAGACCAGCATTATCTTGATATCAAAGCCAGATAAGGATACTACAATAAAAGAAAACTACATACCAATATTCCTGATGAATATAGATGCAAAAATTCTCAATAAAATATTTAAAAATGAATTCAAAAACACACTAAAAGGCTCTTACACCATGATCCACTGGGATTTACCCTGGGATGCAACCATGGTTCAACATACACAAATCAACACATGTGATACACCACATTAATAAAATGAAAGATGAAAATCATAGGATCCCCTCAATAGATACAGAAAAAAACCTTTGGCAAAATACATCTTTTCATGATAAAACTCAAAAAACTGGGTAAGAAGGAACATACTTTAACATAATAAAGACCACATACAACATGGCTACAGCCAACATCACACTCAATGGTAAAAGGTTGAAAGCTTTTTCTTGAAGATCAGGACCAAGACAAGAGGATGCACTCTAATTACTCTTATTCAACATAGTATTCGAGGTCCTAGCTAGAGCAATCAGGCAAGATAAATAAAAGGCATTCAAATCAGAATGGAAGAAGTAAAACTGTCTATATCTGCAGATGATATGATCTTATATAGAGAAGACCCAGCAAAAATCTGTCAGAACTAATCAACAAATTCAGTAAAGTTGCAGTATATAAAATTAACATATGGAAATCAGTTGCATTTCTACATACTAGAAACAAAATATCTGAAAAAGAAATGGAGAAAAAAAATCCCATTCACGATAGCATTAAAAGCAACAAAATATTTAGAAATAAATTCTACCAAGGAGGTGAAAGACCTGTACAGTGAAAACTATAAGACTCTGATGAAATAAAGTGAAGAAGGCACAAACAAATGGAAAGATATCCCAAGTTCATGGATAAGAAGAATTAATATTATTAAACATCCATACTACCCAAAGCCATCTATAGACTCAATGCAATCCCTATCAAAATTCCAATGGCATTTTTCATAGAAATTAAGAAAAAAAATCCTAAAGTTTGTATGGCACCTCTGAAGACCCCAAATAGTGAAAGCAATCCTCAGAAAGAAAGCATCACATTTCCTGATTTTAAAATAAACTACAAAGCTACAGTAATCAAAACAGTATGGTACTGGTGTAAAAACACATGCAGACCAGTGAAACAAAATCAAGAGCCCAGAAATAAAGCCATACAGGCCTGGCCAAGTAATATTTTATGAAGGTGTCAAAAATACCCAATGTGGAAAAGATAGTCTCTTCAATAAATGCTGTGGAGAAAACTGGATAACCAAAGGTAGAAAAATTAAACTGGACCCATAACTTACACCACTCTCAAAAATTAAATGGATTGAAGATTTAAAGAAAAGACCTGAGGAGCTAGCCCTATGGCCAAGTGGTTAAGTTCGCCTTGCCGGATCAGATCCTGGGCACAGAACTAGCACTGCTCATCAAGCCATGATGAGGCAGCGTCCCACAAGCAGAGCCAGAAAGACCTCCAACTAGAATACACAACTATGTCCTGGGGGGCTTTGGGGAGGAGAAAAAGAAGAAAAGAAAAAAGAAGATTGGCAAGAGATGTTAGCTCAGGTGGCAATCTTAAAAAAAAAAAAAAAGACCTAAAAGCATAATACTCCCAAAAGAAAATATAGGGAAGAGAGTCTTTGACAATGGTGTTAAGGAAGAATTTTTTAGATATGACACCAAAGGCACAAGCAACAAAGACAAAAATACAAAGTGGGACTACATCCAACTAAAAAGCTTCTGTAGAGCAAAAGAAACAATCAACAAAATGAAAAGGCAACCAATGGACTGGGAGAATATGTTTGCAAACTATGTATCTGACAAAGAACTAATACCTAAAATATATAAGGAACTCATACAACTCAATAATAGTACAAGAAACACAAATAATCCAATTTAAAAAATGGGCAAAACAACTGAACTTGTTTTGAAGAAGACATAAATGGATAACAGGTAGATAAAAAGGTGCTCAACATCATTAATCATCAGGGAAACCCAAATTAAAACCACAATGAGGTATCACCTCATACCTGTTAGAATGGCTATTATCCAAAGGTGAGTGTTGGCGTAGATGTGACCCTCGTGCACTGTTGGTGGGTATGTGAATTGGTATAGCCACTATGGAAAACAGTATGGAGATTCTTCAAGAAAGTAAAAATAGAATTACCACATAATCCAGTAATC
Source organism: Equus quagga (assembly GCF_021613505.1). Lineage (NCBI taxonomy): Eukaryota > Metazoa > Chordata > Mammalia > Perissodactyla > Equidae > Equus > Equus quagga. Next base: position 50,708,904 of record NC_060274.1, on the reverse strand, counting down.
CCACTTCTGGGTATATATCCAAAGGAAATGAAAACAGGATATTGAAGAGATATTTGCACCCCAATTTTTATCACAGCATTATTCACAATAGCCAAGATATGGAAACAACCGAAGTGCCCATCAACTGATGAATGAATAAAGAAATTGTGAGAGATACAAATATACATATACATATATGGAATATTATACAGCCACGAAAAAGAACAAAATCCTGTCATTTTCTACAACATGGTTAGTCCTACAGGACATTATGCTAAGTGAAATATCAAACAGAAAAAGACAAATACTGTATTATAGCACTTATATGTGGAATCTAAAAAAGCCAACTGTAGAAACAGAGAGCTGAAGGATGCTTACCAGGAAGGGAGGCATGGAGGAAATGGGGAGATGTTGGTCAAAAAAGTACAAACTTTGGAGTGACATCAGCATCATGGTGGAGTGAACTTGCCCGGGACTCTCTCCCCTCCAACATACCATGAAAAGGGGGATTCATACTCCAACAGAGAACATCCTTACACAACATAAAAACATTGGAGAGAGATACAGCCATACAATGGAGGGTGGAGAGGCTGGAGCCCCCCTTTGGAGGAGCTGGAATAGGGTAAGAGAGAACTTCACTCCCTCTGCTAAAGACTGCAATCCATGACTGAGGGAGGCTTGTGAGGGAAGGAATGGGGGAGGAGAAGTTTATTTGTGGGAACATCAAGAACCCCCAAGGGCCACTGCAGCCTAGAGGGAAGACCTCTATGTGGGGAGAGCTTTTGCAGAGTGTGACCGCATCAAGCCAACACCCCAGGAGACCAGATAGCCAGAGCAGAGGAAGAAAGCCTGGAGCGCGTGCAGTAGAAATCACCCCTCCCCCCACCTGCCCCATGCCTGCTGCCTGGGATCTCAGCTGAAGGCAGAGGGCTCAGAACACCAGGCTCTTGACCCCAACCCAGTAGTGACAGGTGTTAACTGCAACCAAATAATATCAGGATGTGTAAGACCCAAACCACCTCCTCTAGCAATATCAAAAATTATATCAAATCTCCAGACCAAAGAAAAATGACAAGTACCCAGAATTCAGTCCTGAGGACACAGAAATATGTAATCTAAATGATAATGAATTCAAAATAGCTATCATTAAAAAACTCAATGAGATAAAAGAGAATATAGAGAAACAATTCAGTGAGTTCAGGAGCTACTTCACAAAAGACATTGAAACTATAAAGAAGAATCAATCAGAAATATTAGAGATAAAAGACACAATGGAAGAGATAAAACAAAATACAGAGTCCCTAAACACTGAAGTGGACTTCATTGAGGACCATATCAGCATAATCAAAGATAGACATGTTGAAATGCTCCAAACAGAGGAGGAGAGAAAATTAAGACTAAAAAGAAATGAGGAAACTCTCTGAGAAATATCCCACTCAATTAGGAAATGCAACATAAGAATTATAAGTATTCCAGGAAAAGAAGAGAAGAATGGAGCAGAAAGCTTGTACAAAGAAATAATAGCAGAGAACTTCCCAAACCTAGGGAAAGAGAGAGAAATCTGTGTGGAAGAGGCTTCCAGATCTCCTAGATAAAAAGATCTACTGCAAGGCATATAGTAGTACAACAGGCAAAAATGAATGGCAAAGAACGGCAACAAGGCAGAAGAAAATAACCTACAAGGCAAAAGGCTTTCAGTGGACTTCTCTGCAGAAAACTTACAGGCTAAGAGAGAATGGAATGACATATTCAAATCTTTAAAAGACAAAAAATTTCAGCCAAAAATACTCCATACAGCAAAAATAGCCTTCAGATATGAGGGAGAAATAAAAACTTTCCCAGACAAGCAAAAGCTAAAGAAGTTTGTGGCCACAAGACACCCCCCCACAAGACTTCCTCAAGAAGGCCTTCATACCTAAAAAAAAAAAGGTGGGGGGGGGGGAGAAAAGGGTCACAAAACACAGAGAAAGGAGATAGACAAGTACACAGAATCAGAATAGGATAGCAAATATTCAAGTGTAGCATTAAGCTAAAGGGAAGGAAAACACCAAAAGCAAAGATAATCCTGTCATTTTAACCACAAACACACAACACAAGATGGAATAAGATGGAGAAAAACAACTTAGGACAGGAGAAGGAAAGGGACTGAATCAGTTTAAAGAAATAAGAGACCATCAGAAATGGACTATCTTATACACGAGATTGTGAATACAAACCTCAGGGTAACCATTAAACAAAAAAGCACAACAGAGACACAAATAATAAATAAGGAGAAAACAAAGAAACACATCATAAAAAACTACATAATTCAATGGGTAGACCAAAACACACAGGATGAGCAGCAAAGGAAATGCAGGAAAACTGGAAAACGAGTAATAAAATGACAGCATTAAGGCCTCACACATCAGTAATCACCCTAAATGTAAATGGAGTGAATGCTCCAATAAAAAGACACAGAAGGATAAAAAGATGGATTAAAGAACAAGACCCAACAATATGCTGCCTCCAGGAAACACATCTCAGCTCCAATGACAAAGACAGGCTCAGAGGGAAGGGATGGAAGATGATACTCCAAGCTAATGGCAAACAAAAGAAAGCAGGTGTTGGAATACTTATATCAGAAAAAGTAGGCTTCAAGATAAGACACATAAAGAGAGACAAAGATGGGTAGTATATAATGATCAAAGGGACACTCCATCTAGAAGAAATAACTCTTATAAATATCTATGCACCCAACCCAGGAGCACCAAAGTTCATAAAGCAACTATTAACAAACCTAAAAGGAGATATTAATAATAACACAATAAAAGTAGGGGACCTCAACTCTCTGCTCACATCAATGGATAGATCATCCAGACAGAAAATCAACAAGGAAACAGTGGAATTAAATGAAAAGCTAAAACAGTTGGACTTAATAGACATATATAGAACACTCCATCCAAAAACAGCAGAATACACACTCTTCTGAAGTGGGCAGAGAACACTCTCAAGGATAGACCATATGTTGGGAAACAAGGTAAGCCTCAATGAATTTAAGAAAATTGAGATAATAACAACCATCTTTTCCCATCACAATGCTATAATGCTAGAAATTAATTATAAGAAAAAAACTTAGGGACAAAGATGTGGAGACTAAACAACATGCTATTGAACAAGCAATGGATCATTGAAAAAATTAAGGAGAAATAAAAAAATATCTGGAGACAAATGAAAATGAAAACATACCATACCAACTGATATGAGAGTCAGCTAAAGCTATATTAAGAAGGAAATTGATCGCAATACATGCACCCCTTAACACACAAGAAAAATCCCAAATAAGCAATCTCAAATTACATCTAACTGAATTACAAAAAGAAGAACAAACAAGGCCCACAGTCAGCAGAAGAAGAGAAATACTAAAAATAAGAGCAGAAATAAATGCTATTGACCAAAAAGGCAGTAGAAAGATCAATGAAACAAAGAGTTGGTTCTTTGAGAAGATAAATAAAATTGACTAACCCCTAGACAGACTTACAAAGAAAAAAAGAGAGAGAGCTCAGATAAACAAAATCAGAATTGAAAGAGAAGTAACAACAGACACTACAGACATACAACGGATTATAAGAAAATAGTACGAAAAATTATGCACAAAGAAAACAGATAATCTAGAGGAAATGGATAAATTCTTAGACTCTTTCAACCTCCCAAAGCTAAATCAGGAAGAAACAGACAATCTGAAGAGACCAATCACAAGGAAAGAGATTGAAACAGTAATCAAAAGCATCCCAAAGAATGAAACCCCAGGACCAGATGGCTTCCCTGGGGAATTCTACCAAATTTTCAGCCAGGATTTACTACCTATCCTTTTCAAGCTATTCCAAAAAATTTAGGGAAGATGGAACACTGCCTAACACATTTTACGAGGTCAACCTCATTCTGATACCAAAGCCTGACAAGGACAACACAAAAAAGGAAAACTACATGGCAATATCGCTGATGAACATAGATGCAAAAGTCCTCAACAAAATTTCGGCAACTCAAATTCAGCAATACATCAAAAGGATCATATATCATGATCAAGTGGGATTCATACCAGGGGCACAGGGATGCTTCAACATCCGCAAATCAATCAACGTGATCCTCCTTGCATATAAATCTTTATGCAAATTTTGAATACTCCTTAGGAGTTCTTAAAAGGAGTCTCACTTTAACAAAGGAAGGTTAAAAGTGAATATTCACAAGGTACTTCATACATATTGCTTGAAAGGCTACACTAATTTCACATCTTGACCAGAATTTACAATCCTTGAATGCTTACCAATAATGAATACTCTATTACTTTTTTCTGATCTCGTCTTATATTTACTTTTCAGTTAGGGGATTTGCCTTTTCCTGTTGAGTAAACTCTTTGTGTTTCACAGTTATAGTGTAGAGAGTAGTTTTCCTACTTTATTTACTTAAAAATTTACCTTATGGAATTTTTGGATGTACAAAAGTTGATGACTGCTTTTTGAGAACAATTTGTAATTCTAATATGTACCTACAAAACAGAGTCAATCTTGGAAAGATCATCAATATGGCAAGAATGAGCCACTCTCATCCTATACTGGACCACTCCAAGCTCCAAACCTAGTGATGTGTCTCACCTAACAACATCTAGTTTACCAAAAGGTCATTTACAACTTGGTATGAATTTAAGCCAATGTTCTACATCTCAAGAGGCACTCAGATTTTAACCTTTGTGTCTAGTTAAGCACTGTGTCTTGTTAAAGAAATTTTAGGCATTGAGGAATAAGGCAGAAGAGATAAAATCAATTCTGCAACTCTTTATTAAACACCCATAAGATGAAAGTCACTAAATTAACCAAGCATCAATCGCCTGTGTGTAAGGACAGCTGTGTGAATATGCTACACTGCAAATCTTACTATTTTAAAAATTTATTGATGAAAATGTATGCCTTATTTAATTTAAAAGAGTATGAAAAGGACTTTGTGCTTATGTACAGCTGAGACTTGGAGATCAAATGACTGGCTCAGATTCTTGAGTGGGTGTTTAGTGTGACTAAAATTAAAACACAGAATGACCCCCTACAAATTCAATGCTTAGTGAAGGAACTGGTACTTTCAAAAAGCTTTTGAACATTAGGAAAAGACATAAGAGCCAAAATAAAGTAAAAAGAAAGCAGCCAGAGAATTTTCCAAAATTTAACTGAAGCAGGGGTGTGGTTGAGTATGAATGTAACTGCAGATTTAATGGAATTCTTGATTTTCCTTTATTTTCTGTATTTCAGAGTCTGCATATTTGTTTGTAATATCTTATTAATGCATGAGGATTTTATTTCATGCGGTTGATAGGCTATTTTGTTTTCACAATCTTTATGTTGAAACCTCTTTCCACGTAATCAAAGGTATACACAGACACACGTATATATAATTTATTTTTGAGTTAGGCTCTTTAGTCAAGATGGCTTGGTTTATACTTGGATTCTATAGTTAATGTTCCCTGCACGCTAAGCAGTTTACTAAACACAGAAATCTGAAGTTGCAGATTTGCTTCCCTCCATCATAGGCCATCATGGAATGTATAACATCACACTGCTTGTCTCTTTCTCCAAACTATTGACTTTTATTTGAAGTCACTTGTATTTGGCAGAGGACTCAAAGATCTTATCGAGAAGTTGGAAACTGGAATTGAGAGAAACTGAAATGGGGATTTGGAGAGAAGGCAAAAAATAAACAAGATAAAATCAGGTTCTGTGGAAAACCCACTTTGTTTTAGGAGAACAATGGAGGAAGGCCCCTGTAATGCTGAGGAGAAATCAAGACATGAAGGGGTCAAACACAATGTTCATCTAGCCACTAGGTGTTCAGAGTATGGCTAGTGAAGAGTGTGACTTTCACATTTTAGCATTGAGACTGAGACGGCTTCTTAGAGGGGCCAATAGGCTTGGATAAGACTCATGTCTGACATACAGCAATTAAAGAGTACACGCTCTTTAAAGAAAAAAAAAAACAGATCTGATAGCAGCATTGGGCAAGACACTCTTTGTGAGTGGAAAGTATTACAGTTATAGAAATCCTACCTGAGAGTGGAACAAGGTAAAGAATGAAAGATGAAAGAAAAACAGAAGGATTATTGTTGGAAACGCTATTACATTCAGCCTGGATTAATGAGTGATATGAATGATTTTTTTTTTTCCAATAAAGACCAAAAAAAAAAAAATGCATAGGGGCAAGATTTAGTAGACAAAGGAAAGTCAAATATTTGCTGTGGACTATTTGCTAATCATATTCATCATTCTATTTTTTTGTTCGTTTGTTTTTACCCCAACTACCTTTAACACTCCCTTACAAATACCTTCACTTCCTTACCCTTCTTGCCTGGATTTGTTTGGGTAAACACACAGCTGCACTGGCTGCAATCCATGACAAGTGTAAAAGGGGCATTCCATCCTCCTTGTCAATACTCTTCCCTCATCCTAAAATCAGGAGGTGTAAATTTGTTCTGCAGTTTTGTTATTAATTTTCAAGATTGTTTCGACTATCCTGGGACCTTTTCATTTCAATGTCAATTATAGGAGCAGACATCAGGATTTTGATAGGGATTACATTAAATCTGCAGATCAGTTTGGGGAGTATTGCCATCTTATTATTAAGTCCATGACCATGGGTTGTCTTTCCATTTATTTAGGTGTTCTTTCATTCCTTTCACCAATATTTTGGAATTTTCAGACTGTAAGTGTTATACTTCTTTTGTTCAATTTATTCCTAAGTATTTTATTCTTTGTGATATTATTGTAAATGGAATTATTTCCTTAATTTTATTTTTAGATTGTTCAAGTAAATAAAAATACAACGTTTGTGTATATTGACCTTGTATTGTGCAACATTGCTGAACTTGTTTATTACTTCTAATAGTTTTTTTAATGGTTTCCTTAGGATTTTCTATATATAAGATCACGCCATCTGGAAATAGAGATAGTTTAACTTCTTGATTTCTAATCTGTATACTCTTTATTCCATTTTCTTGCCTAACTGCCCTGGCTAGAATCTCTACTACAATGTTGACTAGAAGTGATGAGGGCAGACATTCTTGTCTTGTTCTGGATCTAAGCTGTTTTTTAAGTTTGGTGAAATCCTAGCTCTTTGTCTTTTTAGGTGATCCAACCACACCTTCATGAAATGCTCACTTGAGTCAGATGCAACAATATTCTAGAAGAAGGATTCTTACCATTATAGTTGGTATTGACAACCAGAATCCTCAGAACTAGTGGATGAACATGGTACCACTAAGGGATCAAGACTCAGGCCCTAGTCACAAAAGTACAGGCTACAATAGATACTAAATTATTATATCCTGTTCATGAATGTTTAGATAGTGTCTCTAGAACATTTGAATCGAAGCACATATCTTTATTTTCACTGATTTCATCAATTTCCACTCATTTCACCAGTGAAAACCTATTTATAACATTCATTATGCTAATCAGCCAAAGATTTGGGGTTGGTTAGAAATAATGATAGCTGAAGCATTTGTAGTAGTAACGTTTGGACGATTTGTTGTTAGTGCCATCAAGTCAATTCCGAATCTTAGCGGCCCTCTGTACAGCAGAGCAGAAGCCAGCCTGGTCTTTTTATGTCATCCTCTCATCATATGGTGCTATATCACACAATGCTCTGCTGCTATTCATAGGGTTTTCATGGCCAATGTTTTTGGAAGTGGGTGCCCAGGTCCTTTTTCCTAGTCTGCTTAGTCTAGAATCTCCACTGAAACCTGTCCACTTGGGATTACCCCGCTGATATTTGAAATATCGGTGGCATAGCTTTCAGCATCATAGCAACAAGCAGCCATCACAATATGACAACCAACAGAAGGTTGGTGTGGTTTCCTGATTGGGAAACAAACCTGGGATGCAGAGGTGAAAGCATTGAATCTTAATCACTAGACCACCAGGGCTATCTGGAAGGTAGATTTTCTGATATAATGTTATTCAAACACCCTGTAAAGTTAAATTCTGAATAAGAACAACCAACTGTCCCAAGAGTGTAGCTTACATTAACGCATGTGTGGGTGCACAACCATATACACACATTCACACACATTATAGCACAGTCAATGCTGAAATATTTTAAAACAGGTTACAGACATCATATCAATGTCAAAAATGCACTCCTTTATTAATGTGGCTGATACAGAACTCATGATTCCTTATTAAAGATGCTTCTCCATGGAATTTCCCATCTCATTAAATTATACCATAAACATTACAATCCATACACATGCTTAAGCCAAAATCTAGGTGTTAGCCTTCATTTCTCCCTTATTACAATCTATCCATTAGCAAGTCATTTTGATTCTATCTCTAACTTATATCTTAAAGCCATCTTATTTTCTTCTCCATTATCACCACCTTAGTCTAAACCACTAGATTTATGTGTATTAAAGAAAAAATGATGTGGCAAGGAATCTAACGCCGGTTCCTAGTAGTCATTGTTCTTTTCTAGATTTGTGAGCCAGCCTCCTAACGGGTGTTCTGGCTTTTTCTCCACCATCCCTTCCTCCTACCCAACTTGACTCCACTCTTAGAAAAGCAGCCAGAGAAATCCTTTAAAATTGTAAATTAGATTATGCCACTTTCCTTATTGAAACCACCCAAAGTCTTTCAATCATATTCAGAATGATTTCCAGACTTCTTACTCTGGACATGAAGACTCCATGGTCTGGCTCCTAATTAATTCTTTGATCTCATTTCAAATAACCTCTACCCTGCCTATTGTGCTTCAGCCGCATGTGCCAATTTTTTGGTCCTTGAAAATGACAAACTTATTCTGGCCTTGGGGCTTCTGTGGTGGCTGTCTGGCTGGCTGTTCTGTCCAGACGCCTCTTTCCCTGATCATAACAGACAGCCGTCTGTTTCTTATCATTCAGATCTCAGCCTAAATGTCAGCTTCTCAGAGAAGCCTCCCTGACTATGCATTCTGACTTGGATCCACCTTGTCATGTTCTACCACATCTGCCTATTTAACTGTCTGTATTGCACATGTTAGGTGCAGGTGTCATCTCCTCCTAGGTAGGATATACACCCATTGACAGCAGAAATCTTGTTTATGTTATGTACCTTTATATCTCTACCATGGAGAACAGTGCCTGGTACCTAGAGGTGCTCAATAAATGTTTGTTGAATGAATGTAAAGGTGGAAATTTCAGAACAGAGCCTGATCTTTTGATAAGAGGACGATCAAAATTATTCTGCTTCAATGGAATGTTTGGTATCAAATACCGTCTAAATAAATGAGTTATAATCTGGTGGCTCAACAGTTCTTTAGGGACAAGAGTTAATTGTATGATACTTGTTGTAACAGGGTATAATCAGGATCCACTTTAAAAGCACTGTGTGCATTATTTGTTTAATTTGTGCATCAATGAATGGTTTACATCCTAATTGACTTGAGTAGTCCTGGAACTCAATTGTTTAACTTTCCTACAGTGTCTGATCCATCAATTAACCACCCTCTGCACATGAGGCTCTTGGCCATGTTTTTTTTTTTAACTTTTTATTAAAATTATGATAGTTTACAACCTTGTGAAATTTCAGTTGTACATTACTGTTACTCATGTTGTAGGTGCACCACTTCACCCTTTGTGCCCTCCCCCCACCCCCCTTTCCCCTAGTAACCACCAATCAGTTCTCTTTGTCTCTGTGTTTAACTTCCACCTATGAGTGGAGTCATACAGAGTTCACCTTTCTCTATCTGGCTTATTTCACTAAACATGATACCTTCAAGGTCCATCCATGTTGTTGTGAATGGGACAATTTTATCTTTTTTATGGCTGAGTAGTATTCCCTTGTGTATATATACCACATCTTCTTTATCCAATCATCTGTTGATGGGCACTTAGGTTGCTTCCACGTCTTGGCTATTGTAAATAATGTGGCAAAGAACACAGGGGTGCATGGGACTTTTGTAATTGTTGATTTAAAGTTCTTTGGATAGATACCCAGTAGTGGGATGTCTGGGTCATAAGGTATTTCTATTTTTAATTGTTTGAGAAATCTCCATACTGTTTTTCACAGTGGCTGTACTAGTTTGCATTCCCACCAACAGTGTATGAGGGTTCCTTTTTCTCCATAACCTCTCCAACATTTGTCACTTTTTGTTTTGGTTATTTTTGCCATTCTAACAGGTGTAAGCTTGATATCTTAGTGTAGTTTTGATTTGCATTTCCCTGATGATTAGTGATGGTGAGCATCTTTTCATGTGTCTATTGTCTTGGCCATGCTTTTAACAGAATCAGAATCCCTTGTGATACCCCAGTAAAGAAACTCATCAATATCCCTGATTCAATAAAACAAAAAAATTCATATTGTCTAAGACAAGAAGTCTCAGGTGCTAGACTCTTTAATGGCTAATCTTTTTGTATTAATTTTTCCCATAAAAAGGAAAATTGCCTCAAGTTGCAATTAGTGAGAGGTGGGGAACTGTAGTGACAGAGACAGGGAACAGAGGACGACTGCACCTGTGGAGAGTGCCCACTGAGTAATAGCTTGAGGTATTAACTGGTTCTATGTTACTTTCTTCTTCTTTACTCCTTCTATGAGTACATCATTTAAGGCCAAGAAATATGAGTCTGGATTAACCCCAGGAGAGACTGATCAGTTCAAAGCTAGAATCAAA